>NC_056741.1:892786478-892876478 GCF_019279795.1 Protopterus annectens | reverse complement strand
ACTGCAGGCCATCCTCGTGCTGACACATGTACACCTACAACACAAATAGATAACATTATAGGGACCGCAATCAGCCAATGTTACTAACAGCTATAATGCATAATTGCATATGCACAAGGCGTGATGGTTTGTTAGAGGCCGAGGGTGGGCCATACATTTTATGCCATGCGTGTGAGTGAGGGGTATACTGTGGTGAGCTGGGCTTCATGCTGTGGTGTGTGCAGGTATGGGATTGCCCTAGGTGTATTTACATAGTGTGTGGGTATGCATGTATGCAGTTCTGCTATGTGGCTGCCCTACACAGGTGTTTATGAACAGTTGCAGATCATACCTGGCAGGGTGTGTAGTTCACTGCCTCTGGCCTTGCACACATGGACTGTGCCTGCCAAGGGTTCCATGGGCACGTCCAGATACAGGCCTTGATGTGCTACTCTCACCTGATGATGACATATGTCCGCTGGTACCAGGTCCCTCTTGGGGCTGGCCAGGACCATGTGCTCGTGGCCTGCTGTGGTGTGGTGTGGACAGCACCCCCCGCAGTGCCGGGGCTGGTACTAGCACTACAGGAGCCCCTTGTTGTCCTAGCACATCCACATTGACTATAAGCTGTCGGTGTTGCTGGCCTATGTCCATGTGGCTGTCTCCACACTCCCACCACATATTCAAGCACAGACAGACCACAGTCGATGAGGGCCATCATCTCAGCAGACCGTCTATCCATGAACTCAGTTAATCCACGGATAGCACCAGCCATTTCATAAGTGTTTTCATTTGCAGATGTGAGAGCAGCCCTCTGCAGCCTCAGGCCCTGTCTGGTGTAATGTTCTATACATGCCTGTGCTGCCATGACAGCCTGAAACATGCACCTGCTGGTGGCAGCTATGTCACCTCTGCCAGGGGCATGATGTCCAGTGGCCCTACAATTAGCACCCTGTAACATCTGCCTACGCGGTGATCTGCCAGACATCTGGCTATGCCTGCTGCAACTGGACACAGCAGGCATGGTTACCACACTTTCCTGTGCACTGCCACCAAACACCAACTGTACCTCCACTATGGCCATTGGTGATGGGGTGTGTATAGGCACTGAAACTTGTGTAGGGTTGGGGTGGCTAAAAGGAGGATGTCAAATGTTGGTGCAGTGTTGACCCTTGACAACCCCACCTGTGCCTCAATAATACTATCACCAACATCAGCTTGCATGTGCAGGAGGGACCCTGATCCACCTCGCCACCTGTAAGGGAAAACAATAAATGCACTTTAAAACCTGTACAGCATTGCCTAACAGTACAAACACACACATAAACACACACCTCCATAATACCTACCTGTCCATGGCTTTACAGACAGTCCCACATATATGTCTATGTGGTACCCCATCCTGCATCACACTTGTTAACATACACACATTGATACCACTCATTAACATATCAGTCCTCTAAATGCCTACACAAGCGGTCACAACCCAAGACCTTTTACTACTTTACCTGCCTTACCTGTGTGTCATGGTTTTGCTTGGCCTCACTGCTGTCATTCAGTATGCACCCTCTGTATGTCTGGACATCATGAGCATGGCCCCTACATGTGTGGGCTGCTATGTTCTATCCATAATAACAAGCACTGGTGTATCATGTGTATGTAATGCTCAGTACATGCCAGATATGCTGCTATCATGTGACAACTGTAATATTTTGCTACACTCCCTTGTGTTGACTAGTACTTCCCCAATGCATCTGTAGCACTGCACATGTGGGTTGTAGGTGACCTCTCTGCTGAATGCGATATTAAGGGTGTACCTGATGTGTACATTCCCTCTGGATGTCTGTTCCATGCTACAGACCATATCATACTGTTATCTGTCCTGTGATTACACACATGACAAGTATTCCTGGTGTGTAACATGGCAGTCCGTGTACATGCAGTGCATGATCCCAGAGGGAGGTACTGCTGTATGAACACCCCACAATCACACATGTGCATACATAGCCAGCCACACAAACACACACACATGCACACAAGCATCCTACATGCATCAACCTCCCTCCACTTCACCAGAGTGACCCTAGAGACAAACTGACTACCCACCAGGATGCACACACACACACACACACACACACACACACACACACACACACACACACACACACACACACACACACACACACACGAGGTTGCACAATGAAGGTGCACACAGTCCTCCTATTACCCCTCTGTCAACATGCATAACATATGGTATCTGACAGCATGCAGTGTAGCTATAGTCAATCCATGCTGGCAACAGTATACATGTGTGTGATCCATGTGCTATGTCACTAGGTGAAGCCCCTTCCCATGGATACCACTACGCCCATGAACATGGTATTTCAGTGCACCTGTTCTGCACCCTGCCATGTACTGTGCACCACACCTCATATGTGTATGGCCCATTGCTGAATTTGTACTACTGTGTTGGTTATGTCAGCTTTAATGCTCACAGCCCCAATGTTTTCCAGCAACACATACCTGGGATGATATGTGGACAGATGTAATTTGTGAATGCCTGATGCCTGATTTACAGCTCTCAACATCAGCAGACCATGTATGACAAATCCAATACTCTTACACTAACAATCATCAGAGCATACCATGGCTATGGGGGATGTACACACCCTTCCTGATATGACGCACCCATCCATGATCTGCATTGGGACCACATCACTGCATATCTTAGTACATGTGACCGATATGTGACATATGTCCTGTACTTTCACATGCAGTGTCTACGGAATGTGTTAGGTGTGTGGATGCTGACCACAATGCATACACTCTGTGTGGGCATATGTGTAAAATGACGGTTTGATGTACCTCATGTTATGTGTACTACCGCAGTCACTACTCCTGGCAGTGGTATACCAGCATGGGTCATCTTCAATTGCTAGTGTATGTTCAGTTTGCCCTACACATGTCCCCCTACTCTGCATGATTGCAAGGTATACTCATGTGCACATCCTTTGGTGTTCACACACTGCCGTCACTATTGCTGTGGGGGTAGGGTACGTCTGCCATAGGTTCTGAACCTGACTATGTGCAGATACTGCCATTCTTAGCATCCTTAGGATCCCTGCTGCAGTGCAGTGGTATGTCATGCTGACACCCCCCCCTCCTTCAGCTATTTTTCAGATGCATGACAAGTAATCCCTACACGTGTATCACTTTGCAATGTCCCATACACTGAACAACACATGTTACAGCCTAGTCTCAGCTGATAATGTGGACTACTGTAATGCTTTATGCCATAGTGTATCTCTGCTGCAGTTGCCATTGTCCTACAGGTACATACGCTGGTGTTGCACTGTATATGGATGCTGTTCCAAAGATGTCCCTACTGCAGACAATGTCTCCCTCCGTTATGTTACTCCCTGTGGACACATTCCACAATGATAGGATGTTAGTTATCATTCAGGTGTCTGACATACCCTTTCAATACCCCATCATGTTCACCCCTGTGATGTAGTGCATTTCATAGCAGCAATACTTGCACATGTACAGCATGCATTTGGTAGGTGTGGTCGATGTGTGCATGGAATATACCATCACCATTGCATGCCCAGTGTGTTGGCAAGCATCTACATAAACCATACTCATTGGCTACAGGATGCTGCCATGGTGGTATCCTGGCGGGACCTACATAAGAGGGTGAGAGATGCAATGTCAGTGGCCATGCCTGTGGCAGTGCTACAGGGTGGGTGCAGTATTACAATACATCAATGGCACATTTCCACAATACTACCACATATGGACATCTGTTTATCACTACTATGCAGCAACACAATATATCTATGACATGTCAGATATGCATGCCCTACCTGTACCAATGCAGAGGTATACACAACAGTGGTCTACTGATGTGCCCTGTGGCCTTACCTGAATGCTCCTTGGCCGGTGTGTGGGTGGCACTCACCTCCTCAAAGATGTCCGGCGGTTGGTGGCTGGCCAGATGGGCAGATGCCACGAGGCTCGCCAGGAACTCCTCCACACGTGTCAGAGGGGGGATGGATAGCATGGCCCCCACTGTAGCAAGGTGATCCCCCCCAGACTGCAGCAACTCACTGACAGGCATTGCAAAGCAGGTCAGTGCACTTTAGCCCAGAATCATTCCAAAATGAACTTAGTGCCTGTAACTGGTACCCTTTAAAAACTCTACCACTTGAAGAGGCTATAAAATATCTAAACTCTACTTTTTTATCCATTCTTGATAAACATGCACCTAAACGGTCGATCCGAATTAAATCCAAACCAGCCCCCTGGCTTTCCAAAGAAACCAGGGAAAAAATTCTACTAAGGAACAAATCTTGGGCTAAATGGAGGGCTAACAAAACTATCTCTGATCAACAAAATTTTAGGCAACTAAGAAATAATACAAAAAGGGCAATATTTACAGATAAAAAGAACTATTACTGTAAACTACAACAAAACCATCAAAACAATCCCCAAAAATTTTGGTCTAGCATAAACAAACTCCTGTCCCCTGGGCACTCTCATACACCTACCCCTCTTGAGGCTGATCCTAATACCCCCCTACAAACAGCCAATACATTTAATACTTTCTTCACAGAGACCATACAAACACTAGCCAGTCAGCTAATCCCAGAAAACTCAAGCCTTCACGCCACAACATTACCTACACTACCAACATTTAAACTGCAACCTATCTCGACTACTCTCATCTGTAAACTCATCCAGAAACTTAAGCCCTGCACACCTTCTGCTGACCAAATACCATCAGAATACTTGCAAAAAGCAGCTAAGGTAATTGCATACCCTGTATCCATCCTCATCAACAGAACCTTTACAGAAGGAATCATTCCAGACATTTGGAAAATCTCCCATATTATTCCTCTACATAAAGGTGGGAATTCAAATGATTACTCTAATTATAGACCTATAGCTCTATTATCTCCTTTAGCCAAAATAATGGAAAAATGCATGCACCAACAACTACTACATCATTTATCTCAACACAACATTCTAGCTAACTGTCAACATGGCTTTAGGCCATCACACAGTACCCCAACTTCCCTGCTATCTTTTATATATACCATCAATAGAAACTGCAACAACAATAACCTCTCATCTGCTCTCTTTATCGACCTCTCAAAAGCTTTTGACATGGTCAACCATGCCCTTCTCATCAACATTCTAAAGTCCCTCTCCTTTGACCGTCAGACTATTAAATGGTTTAGGTCTTATCTGAGCAATAGGCAACAAGCAGTTCTCTGGCAAAACAACATATAATCCCTTCAGCCAGTTACCCTCGGAGTCCCTCAAGGCTCTATTCTAGGACCACTTCTCTTTTCACTATTTATCAATGAACTCCACACAGCAATCCCCCAAGCCACCTGCATACAATACGCAGATGATTCTACGCTAGTATGCACAGCAAACTCCCCCTCAGAACTACATTCTCTAACCCAGAAAGTATTTAACATAGTAGAAACATGGTTTACAAATAGATGCCTCCTTCTCAATGCTAAAAAAACTAAGCTCCTTCTCTTTACACCCACAAACAAATCCGTCCACATAAACTTCTCTGTTATTTCCAATAATGGTACTATTATACTCCCTGACACAACCACTAAACTGCTAGGAATAATTATTGACAATAACCTGACTTTTGATTGCCACATAAATAATACTATTAAAACTGTCAACAGAAAAATAGGCTCCTTATATAAGATCAAACCTTTCCTAACTCCTATAGCCAGAACCACAATTGCTCACTCACACTTAATCTCTACACTTCTGTATGCTTCACACATGTATACTAACCTAAAGAAAAATAATATCACCAAGCTAGCAAATTCTTATAATTCCATTGCCAGATTTGCCACTGGCAACACCTTTAGAACTCACCACTGTCTGAATCTAAGGCAACTAGGCTGGCCTGAACTTCAAAAACAATTGATACTACCCCAGCTCACCATTGCCCACAAGATTTTCTACCAACCCAACAGTACTCCTGTTCTTTCCAATCTCATCCAGCCTTACAAAAATCTGAATTCCTTGCGCTCCTCTAAGAAACTGCTTGCTTGCATAGGCAAGTCTAATAACCTGGCTGGAGACTCCCTTTTTTGTAACACAGTGGGTAAACACTGGAACCTACTGCCCAACGAACTAACATTACTTTCTTCCTTGCCTCTCTTTAAACATAACCTCAAAAAACACCTCCAAACACACTGGTTATGCCCCTGTAGTAAGCCTGACTAACCATTTCCCTTTACTAAGTATAGCTCCCTAAATTTCGAATTCCTACTTTTCTCACTTAAATTACTAACACTCCTAATACTTTTGTAATTCCTAGTAAGATAGACTAACTGATACTCCCAAATTTATATGCCAATAAACTCTCTCTAGTAGATTAATTACTCTTAATTAACTAACTTCTTTTTCTATCTTATTAATACTGGTTGTACAGCATACTTTCTATCTCTAAGCACAAGTCCTTGTATTTTTATTAAAACCTTTTCTGTCAATTTCTACTTTTAATTCTTTAAATTTTAATGTTGTAATTTCTATAATTGCCGGAGCTTTTCTCCCCAGGCCTCTACTGAAAATGGAAATATATCCAGTTAGACTAGCCCGGTTAACAAATGTAAAATAAAATAAATAAAAATAAATGATGCCGGACCTACTCATAACTGCGGTTGTGCAGTCTGACATTACTGACCCTGTGGACAAGGTCATTCCACAGGGCAGTCCACTCCTGCTGGTCATGGGCAGCCTGGCCAAACAGCACAGGGTAGTGCTGGATTAAATGCGTGATCAGCACTTCATTTTCAGTAGCTGAATATGTTGGCAGACATGCATGTGACATCTTGGCTGAAAGACATAAAGATGTAAACAGGTCTGAGCAACTCATACAGCAAGATTACTACAGTTCTTAATACACATCTCTGTCACTCCCACCACCATATCAGCGACAACAAACTGTACACACAACTCATTAGTTATGGCTATTGCTTCCCTACCAGTGGGACAGATATTGTATTGTACCACACATTCTGCTATGTGTTTGTAGCCATATTCCCTGTGTGGACACTATCATTGCTGCATGTTACAGACTATTCACCTGCATGCCATTGTCAGGGCCACTATGGTTACATATATGCCTGTGGTATAGTTGCTTTGTAATTGCTGCACATCTGACATTCTGTGTTATTGGGGATACCTGTGCATGCTGTTGGACATGTTCTCGGATTGTGTAGACCATTACTACCAACATATGTTCTATAACAGTGACACAATAGCATGTATCTGTACTATTGACCAGCAGATCCACCTCTCCAAACCCATCCGCCCATGATACCTGGCCACATCACATTTGTGTCCCACCCTGGCGCCTCCTCATGTACTGGTCCAGCAATACTATCAGGTGGAACCAATCCAGGGGATGCCCCCCCCCCTGGGGGCACACACAGACATGTTCCTGTCCCCTGAGGTCAGGCCCAGGGTCTGTTCCATAACGGGTTCCACAGACACATGTGGGATGTGCTACATCACTCTGAGGCACCCAGTACACATTCGCTGGGCCGACATGCTCCTCCTGTTCAGCCTCCAGGCCAGGCACCTTCAGGACGTGGACTGCTGTTGTGAGTAGCAGTGGGTGGGGAGGCTTGTTCCCATTGTGTCCATATTGGGGCTCATGGGGCATCCACATCACAGAACACAGACAACCTCCAGGGTGTTTACCCACCACATGTGTCACATACCACCCCTGTAGACTGTCCTCTATATCTACCAACCTGATCACCTCCACAGCTATACCTGCCATACTTCCCCATATTCCCATTCCATACTTTACAGATGAGGGCAATGTGATCCCAACAAGGGATTAACATGTGACATACCCATCCATGTTGCACACTCTTCCAGCTGTAGATATCTGTGTGCATTGCTATGTGTGCTGTTTCCTCACATATAGCATGCAGCACTCTGCTAGTAATATAGGGGATATGTATTTACATATATATATGTTTGTGTGTGTGTTTGTATATATGTAGACATGTGCATATAGGTATATATCTATATATGTGTAGATATATGTGATGTATATATGTGCTCATATATATGTCCACACATGGGTATCTGTATATTTGTGGACATATATATATATATATATATATATATATATAGATAGTTATATTTATATTTATATATGTGTACATATGTACACATATGTATACCTGGTTCTACCTCACTTAAACGACACGCCGGAACATCGACATGGAAATCTTGAGCCCCAGAAGATCGACAGCTCAGAAGACCGATGCGACGGGACCCAGAAGATCGACAGTGCAGAAGACCGACCCGACGGATGAAAGCACCGACGCCGAGGATGCCGACATGGGAAAAGGCTGTGTAAGTATGCGGTAGTGACGGACATTAGGGTGCGAGTAAGGTAAGTGTGGATATTGACGGTCTGTGGGGATAGGGGTGGGTTAAGTGAGTTAGGGTTAGGGAGCGGGTCAGGTAAATGTGCGGTAGTGATTGTGTTTGGGTTAGGGGCAGGATAAGTGAGTTAGGGTTAGGGAGCGGGTCAGGTAAGTGTGCGGTAGTGATTGTGTTTGGGTTAGGGGCGGGATAAGTGAGTTAGGGTTAGGGAGTGGGTCAGGTAAGTGTGCGGTAGTGATTGTGTTTGGGTTAGGGGCGGGATGAGTGAGTTAGGGTTAGGGAGTGGGTCAGGTAAGTGTGCGGTAGTGATTGTGTTTGGGTTAGGGGCGGGATAAGTGAGTTAGGGTTAGGGAGCGGGCCAGGTAAGTGTGCGGTAGTGACGGACCTTAGGGTTAGGGTTTGGGTTAGGGTTGTAGGTAGTTGTGTATGTGAGGTTTAGTGTGGGTTTGTAGGGATTTTGGTGTGCTTGTGTTGTGTATGTGGTTTTTGGACGGGGAATGTGTTTTGTTTGTTGATTGTGGTGTGTGAAGTGTATGAGGTTTTGTGTTTGTGTACCGTCGGTTATTTCGTTGTCGGGCATGTGGGATTTCATGTTTTTGTACTGTCGGTTATGTGGTTTCGGTGATTGCGTTGTCGGTGTTTTGGTGTTTCATTTATGTGAGGTAGAACCGTATACCTATATGTGGGGTACATTCAGACATCAGGTCCACAATCTCACAACACCTTCCTGCACAGCTGCACTGTTCTGCCTTGCTACAACACAGACAGGTGCCACATAGGGACACAGCCTGACATTAGGGGGGTATATGTAGGACCAGATTGCAGGTAACCCTGTTACACACCTATGGCATTCCTGCATGCTACATTACAGATTAATCTGAGCATCATACAAGGGGTGGGCTGTGGATCCCACATGTCCATCATAATGGCATTACTTCCACCACCAGCTATTAGCCATGTAATATACATACTTCCTATTATACAACATACACTATGATGGCTTACATCTTGTCAGTTAGTGCTGATCTGCACAGTTGATGGCTATGCCCCACTACCCACAGAGACAGATACTATTGTCCATAGCAGTTGTTCAGTTGAACATCATTACAACAACACCTGATGGCACATATAAATCATTCAACATCATATATCCCATTATTATGGACCAAGTACTAAATTCAGTTACATGCATATATACCTCACATACCTGTTGTGGGAATGATGTCCGTTTTGGATAGTTTTCTGGATGTAATTATAACTTTTTTTGGTGTGGCTTTGGCTTTCACTTCCACTTCCACTTTCACTCTCTCTCTCTCTCTGTCTCTCATTGAATCAATTGCTGCATAGATTTTGTAGGTGATGCACATGATCAGGTGATGGCCTCTGCACCAATCAGTGTCCTCCACTTGCCACTGTCCTCCACCTACATACCAGGCTTTGCACATATGACATGCTGTCAGGGGTTGTTCTGCAGTGGGCTGTGAGTATGTCATGCTGCCATTCCTGCCATCAGTCCACTGCTGTTGTGTCCCCCACACATACGGTGGGATTGGGGCCATATATGTGTGGGCTTCACCTACAGAATACATGTGTGCCCTTATGCATTCCAGAGGCCAGTGTATGTAACAGTGGTATATGGCCCTGTATTATTGAGTCTAGTAGGGGATGCACCATAACTAACCTAGGCTGTTACAACATGTGAGGGTATCAGGGGTAAGCTGCCTTAAAGTATCTGGATGTACATTACCATACAATCCTCCTTGGGTAAATGCAGGCCTACCGCCTCCTGCCATACAGACTGTTCTGTTTGTCAGTGTGCTTGTGATGGTGTCAGTTATGCCTTGTTATGTAACAGTTACATCCCATTGTGTCAACTGAGGTCTTTACCCCCTAGGAATTGTGTACAGAGTGTAGATACAGGCTGCTGAACTATACATCTGCATTACTTACTGTTGATTGTTTGGTATCCTGTGGCCCAGTCTGTCTTTACTATTGCACTACTTGAAGGCCTCGGCCTGGACAGCAACATTTATAAAACTTTCCAGACTACTGTATTAATATAACTGTTTCACAGTTGCATTACTCTGTTTATATGGATGACAGTGTCTAAACAGCTATATGACATGGCATATACAACTGCAATAGTACACAAATAAAGCTTTCCCATGTATTTAAACCTGTGTGTGGTGTTATATCCTTTGACCTCTCTGTGAGTATATGTTGCAGGCAACGATTTTCATTTATATGGGTGGCTCATTTAGTGTCCAGTTGGTAAGGTCGTAACTGTAGGTATAGTGGCTGTTCCATATTGTGTGCACCTTTTACATATGTATCTTACTATACATATCTCTGCATGTGTATGTGTAGTTACATATATATATATATATATATATATATATATATATATATATATATGTATATCTGTATCTGCCTATATGTGTCTGTGTATATGTATCCTAGGGATGGTGATTGCTTCCACATTGTGCATTCCCTATGGGAGCCAGACTATACTTCATGATATATTACTGATACCAGCCTGACATCATGCAGGTGGGATGGAGTACTGTTAACATCTTGTGCCCATGTTGTGTCAGGTCCTGGTTATGGGATCTGCAACAGTTGGTAGTGTATTGCAGGGCAGACGTGTTTGGCTGTGGTAGGGGGATACCTATTCGTACAAGACATATGTTGTTTGGGGCCTCTCAACTCCATTAACGGTGCATGTGGACAATATGTTTTTGTTATGTTCCCATTGTTATCTACAGATGTATGCCCATATATACTAATATAGATATATATATCTGCTTACATATATATATATATATATATATATATATATATATATATATATATATATATAAAACTCGCTGCGTATATATATATATATATATATATATATATATATATATATATATATATATATATATATAGAGAGAGAGAGAGAGAGAGACGGGTCTACCTGACATGGTCGACAAGCCATTTGATCGACATTTATTTGGTCGACAATTCATTTGGTCAACAAGCAGTTTTATGTGGGGGGCTTTACCCCCCACCCCCCCACCCCCCAACTATATATATCAACTCCAGGGTCGCACAACATTGGGGAGGGGGGCAATTCTGCCTATCGACCAAATGAATTGTCGACCAAATAAATGTCGATCAAATGGCTTGTCGACCATGTCAGGTAGACCCATATAGACATATAGATGTAGACATATATATTTATAGATGTATGCATATGGATGTATATATGTTTATACATATATATAGATATATATATATATATATATATATATATATATATATATATATATATGTATATATATATATATTATATATATATATATATATATATAAAACTACATATATAGATTTATTATATCTATTTAGATAATATATATATATATATATATATATATATATATATATATATATATATATATACATATACACACATACACACACACACACACACACACACACACACACACACACACACACACACACACACACACACACACACACACACACACACACACACACACGCACACACACACACATACTCTGCATGTTGGAATACATTCCTTGTACTGTTTAATGACTGGGCTGGATGATATGTTTGTGAAAACATCAGGGTTATGTATATTTGACATGGCTTAGTGGTAAATCACTTTGGCTATTGGGTGTAGGGTCATGGGTTTGAGCCTTGCAGAGGCTGTTTATTTTGTTGCTGGGCAGAACAAGGGCCATTGGATACAGAGTGATTAAGGCACTTTTAAGCAGTTGTAAGCGGGATTGCGTGGGTTTGTGTGGAGGTAAGCACTGCTAACTTCCAGTTACAGTTTCTTATACTCAGTTGGCTTCTAAATTGCTTAACCTGTGTAGGCATTACTTACCCCTAGGCAAACAGGCTTAAACCCACTTACTACTGCTTAAAAGTGCTTTTTCTTGCTTACCCCCATGCTAATTTCTTTAAAAGAAAAGAAAAAAGTGTTATAGGAAAGTGGTGAAGAAGGGGCACAAAGAGGGAAAGACAGTAGGGAAAATAGCTAAGGATGTGCAGGAAGGTTGTAGGGAAGGTCCTTAGCTGCCCATTTCTTCTACAGAAACAGCTGTGCATATACACTGAATTTGGAGGAAGATTTGAACACTCAAACCTCTGGGACAGGGGTGAGGACACCAATAATAAGTTGTGATGCCAATTAGACCAGATTACGTGTCCAGTGGGCACTTGTGCAAAATGGACAGCTATGTATGGGGCAAGATTTTTTTTTTTGGGAACAGATTGATCTTTTTTTCAGGTGAGAGTGGGATGTTGGGGAGGGATAGTAAGTATATTTGGGGAGGTAGGTTGGGTAGGTTAACAGACAAGACAAACATGATGCATACAGGGGTGGTATATGACACATGTGGGGGGGTGAACACCTTGATGGGGAGGGGTGTTGGGAAATCGGAAGCCTATGAGCCCCCAGTGGAAACAGTGGGACTGAGGTCCCCACCAATGGGCAGTCACCACTGCACCTTTACAGCCCCGAAGGTGCCTGTGCTGGGGGCTGAGTCGCAGAGCCAGGCTGACCCTCTAGTTGTGACACACTACCCTCGAGGTGGCATAGCAGATCACCAAACTGCTGGTTGAGCTCACTACACACCACCACCCGGACCTGGCGATGGGTGACAGGTTCCTGTCTGTGAGCCACATCCCCTGAGGTGGTTCCACCTGAAGGTGGTGCAGGACCAATGGGCAAGGAGGTCCTGGGTTGGGCCCCAGACATGCTGGTGCCTGGTGCCATGGCCAGCTGAGGTGGGACAGGTGGGTCCGCTGGAACCGGCCTTCCCAAACGTGCTATAGTGTTTAGATTTTGTCATCATATGTGGGTTAGTAATAGTCAACACATTCCAGGGTTAGGTATAATAGCATGCATAGATATTCCCATTAACCCAGACACCAGATATGGAACAGTTGCATAGCAAATGGAATACATGCATATATGGGACCACAGTAGTAATAATAACAGCATGCAGGTACATTGATGGCACCATGCCACCAATGTTGGAATAATTCAATATAGCACATGCAAGGAAACAAATTTAAATATATATCAAGCAATAGGACATAATCAGAACAGCGGAGTCATTACATACTTGTTGAGGTGAGTATGTAGTTTATTGTTGAAGATATGGTTGGGGGAGAGAAAGATGTCAATTAACAGCTAGTATATTCCTGTAGTCCACATTACTTTCCTAGTCAGTGCTGTTATCTGTACCTTACAAGTATTACTACACTACCCTATAGCCTTAGTTTGGACAGTGATATGGCTGTCGTCATTGTTATACATGAACTGGTTTACCTGCAGTTAACACCTCTTACCTGGTATACCCGTGGACGGAATGTTTGTTAACACTGTTTCGACACATACTCCCAGATTCTGGGTTGATGTTGTGCACATAGCTATCCAACTCTTTCAGCACAGACTCTGGCCATGTCTTGACCACATGCAGGTGTACTGGGACATATCTAGACTATTGCCCTCTTCAACCTTTAGTGATTTGACACACACATATACATGCTTTCCTAGACTGTTATATTATATAGCACAGTGTGGGTGACAGTGATCAGTGGTACTTTATTATTCAGAGAAACTGCAACACTCACAGTTTACTACAATACCAGAGTAAACAGCACCAGTACAGGGTATCAAGGTTTTTATTTCTCAGCATAGTGTTCGTATCCAACGTATCTGTGGGAGCAATGTTTGTTAGCACTACCTGCATGTTGCCACACAAAGTTCCAGGTTACACATTAGCATTAGGCACATACATCTCACTCTGTTACTGTACACACTCTGGCCACAGCTTGACAACATGGAGATGTAGATAGGACACACTTGGCTTATTACTCTCATAACAGTTTTGGGAGTTGCTACAGTGACAGGTTTGTACTCATAGATGTGTGACAATCACTTGTATTCCCTGTTTGCTGGCTAAACATCTGGGATCATCCCACAGACTTCCCAGGGGGACAGGGTGACAGGCAGCAGATATGGGCCCATATACTGGACATTCTGTTCTTATCTGTACAGTTGTGGGGTATGATTTTGTATGCAGCCTACTTCTACTTCCAAGATTCAGACCATGGCTGTGTCTGCTACAACCTAAACACTGTCCATCAGAGTTGTGTGTGCTATATAGATATTGATGTATATCTCCTATCTGCTTTCTGTCTTATAATTCTCCTTTGGTTTTGCATTCTGACCTTGTATTACAACACTGTTATACAGATTTCCTAGACAGTTATATTTAGTAGGACAGTGTGGGTGACAGTGATGAGTAATACCTCATTATTCAGAGCAACTGCATCAGTCACAATGCCATACAATGTCATAGTAAACAGTACCAGTACAGGGTATCATTTTTGTATTTCTGGGCACAGTGTTGGTATCTGACAGACCTGTGGGAGAAATGTTTGTTAGCACTACCTGAATGTTGCCACACACAGTACCAGATTCCACATTACTATTATGCACATACATCTCACTCTGTTACTGTACACACACTGGCCACAGCTTGACAACATGGGGGTGTAAATGGGACATATGTGGCTTCTTACTCTCATAAGATTTTGGGGAGTTGCTAGTGTGCCAGCTTTGTTCTCATAGATGTGTGTCAATCAGTTGTATTTCCTGTTTGCTGCCTATACGTCTGGTATCATCCCACAGATTTCCCAGGGGGACAGGTTGACAGGCAACAGATGTGGGCCACTTTACTGGACATTCTGGACATATCTGTACAGTTTTGGGGTATGATTCTGTATGCAGACTACTACCACTCCCAGGATTCGAACCATGGCTCTGTGTGCTAAAAATACAACAGTTCATATCTCAGTTGCATATGCTATTTGGGTTTTGTTGTCTACCTTTTCCCTGTTTTCTGTCTATGTGTCTCTCAGTTGTACTAAATGGCCTCTGGGGTTACACCAGTCATATACAGGCATTCCTACACATTCTATTTATGGTGCACAGTGTGGGTAACAGTACTTAATACAACAGTACTATTACGTGATTGCAAATCTACATTACCATATGATACCAGAGTATACACATGCAGTCCAGGAGCTCAGGTAGCATGACTTCATTAATATGCATGGTGCGCTGCCATTCTGCTTCTAAATGGCCACTTCCATGCAGCACTAAGCTAGTGCATGGAAGATTAGTAAATCCAGGGGATTATTTAAAAAAAGTATTTATTTCTTAAATAATGTCATTGTATAATAGCAATAACCGACTCTGTGGTTGCGGTATGTTGAAATTTACCCATGATTGGCTTTATTTAATCACTCGGGCTTTGCCCTCATGATTAAACTATGCCAACTGTGGATAAATATTCAATATACCACACCGTGTTATCGGTTATTGCTTAAATAATTTACAATACACAGTGCACTTGAAACATTACTGCAGCTAAGGTTAAAAACATTTTTTCAGTTTTTTATATAATACTCTTAACTAAAAATTTTTTCATACCCTATGTGACACATATCAAATGCGTACCCTATGGCACCAATGCATAATTACCCAAAATAATATCCAGCTTTGAGTTTTAGTATGCTGGAAATTTAAACATTTTTGTTTAAACCTGGTGGCTGGGTGGCATTGGTCCTAAGCTGCCTTTTAAGTTCTAAAAATTCTAAGAAGTTATCACTTGGTCCCCCCCCCCACCTAAGTTGACTTGCTCAATAATGCAAAACTTGAAATGGCGCGTAGGGTTGGATTTAATGTGGCCTATATAGGGCGTTGTTTTCAACTTTCTTCTTGATGTCGTACATGTTGATATATCCTTTGCCTGTATTTACATTTAATTTTCCCTACATAGAATGCTGTGCAAAGTGTGCATAACCCTAGATAAACAACACCCTTAGTGGAGCATGTAAACCTGCCACTAGGTTTTATGTACCCAAACCCATGTATACTAAAGGAAGGACCTTCCATAACATACTTGCATTGATTACAGCTTCCGCACTTGACCATTCTCCCCTTATTTTCATGTCTTCCCATTCTTTCCAGTATCAATTTAAAACTAGGAGCTTTTTTGTAGATCACTACTGGTCTTTTTCCCACTGCACTAAGGTGGTCCGGGTTGTCTTCAAATATAGTCCAATTTCTTTCTAAAATCTCCCTTAAGTCATCAAATTCATTAGTGTAAGTCAACACAATTCCATTGTTGTATTGTTTGCCACTTGGACCCTCTACTGCGTTGGCCATTCTATCACTAGGCATGGTGGTGGTGTGGTGGTGTAATTGTTCTGATGAAGTCCAGTTACTAGAGGATGAAAGCACTTAACCTCTATTGTTGTTTTATGAGTTTTTAAGTAATAACTTTATGTTTTGAGCAGCACTCAACTCCGAAGTCTTTACCCACCAGTGTGAGTGTTGCATAGTTGTTTGCGTGACTGGACCTATGTGTCTGGTTACCATGATGTAGCACACATGCTTGGGGCTGAACACTGGCATTGTTGTGATTGAAGCTCTTTGACTGGTAACTCTGATGTGCTAAAGACACTTGGGGCTGAATGTCAGCACTGGTGTGAATGGACATCTGCGAGACTGGTTGCCATGATTTGACACAGAGACTTGTCAGAATATTGCCATGTAAATGGTGTCTTCTAGCAGCAGTGCATCACTGAAACCAAAAGCCAGTCTATTTGATGTGGCCAAAGAGATAAAGTTTTACAGTACCAACTCATGGCCCATAGATTTTATGGTGGGGGTTGCAGCATCATTGTAATAGTGTAATGGTATAATTCAGTGCTCTGGCATAACCTATGCCTTTTGCAGGAGGGGTGCAATATGGCTGCTGTGTGTACAGCTTATAAATTCCTAGCTTTGCCCTTGGATGATACCTCATATTTTTCCTTGTCTCTCATAATTTTTTTGTTTTTTAAGGTAGGTCACCAAGGATTACAGTCAATCGTAATACCATAAATTAGAGTTTTATACATGGTGATGTGACCCAGTTGTTTGATTAACTTTTAAGTGAATTAGAATAATATTTAAAAATTGTCCCTGATTTTGGATCTTTGTCCTCCTTTACTTTTGGTTTTGTCCAAATTTTTTGAGGAAAACCATTGAGGGATAGGGGAGAAGTGACTCTAAGAGATTTAGTTCAACCACCTTAGTCTTAGAAAGACAGTAGTCCTGCAGTTTGGCTTATTACTGTTGTCTTTTATATTAAAAACATGAGAAAATATATATATTTTCATAGCTGATTCAGTGTGTCGTACTGCTGCATGGACTGCTAAAGGTTTCATAAATGGGTACACTGAAACTGGGGCTGGCTATAACTCGTACCTTTTTACTCTGATAAATTGATGAGGACTACTGATAGTAATAATGACAGAAGTTTGAGTTATTGTCTTTGTATGCTTCAGATAAATGGATGCTAACATAAGACTTTTTATTCCAGTGAGTTTCTAAGTACATAAAACAAGAAGAATATTTTATGTGTGTCTGTAATTATGGGTCTATTTTCCTTTTTTCCCCTTTTTCTGTATGGTGAGCTGTGAATTAAGGGCAAAGCAAAGTGAGTAATCCCACAACAGCAACTTTATCTATATTGATGTGGCTACTTTTTACCACTTCTGTGATTATGGGGGGCAATTGGTGCATGAAAGCAAATGGCAGTTAAGATGATCACAATCAAGTGATCACTGCTGTCATTGAGTTGGTGGTTGGGGGGAAACAGAGCATAATGCATGAAAGGTCCACATTGAAATAGATTTGTGGTTGTCCTTTTTTTTTCACGTTATCTGGCAGGAATCCAAATAGATATGCTGGCGGTGGTAATAGTACATACTGTGCACTGCGTTATAATTTGTTTATTTATTTTTTTATGGAAGGCGAGATGGAGGTTGATGTGCCATATAGTTGAAGTGAAGTAGATTACTGTGGCTGATATTTCTGCCCTGTAGTTGGAAGTGAAGTTGATTACTGTGATTTATTTCACCTCTTTTGGCAATCACACATGAGAAGTGATTGCCATAAGTAGCTAGGTGTGTGCATGTGTGTGTGAGGAGGGTGCCAGGCAATAAATGAATGCAAAGGACATTTACATGAGTTATGCAAAACAGTCATTGATATGGCTAGTTGGTTAGCTGTATCTATGTGTTTGGGGGGCAGGCTATGCATGAAAGCCAAGGACATGTTAAATGAGTTAATAAAAAACAGTGATTGGTATGGCTAGTAAGTATGACCATTGGTCATTTGTAGAGATTAGGGAGGTGATCTGTGGACTCGCTTAGCTTGGCTTCTCTTCCCACAAATGGTTTAACTCCAGAGAATGATTATAATAGTTGGGAGGTGTAAGGGGTGAACCATCTCGTAACACCCAGAACAGATTTGACAGAATCCTATGAGAAATATGTGGGCCAGTTAGAAAGAAAAAGTATGCAGACCCCTACAAGTAACCAGATCCAGGAGTATCTATACAGTCAGAAGTTAAATTATTGTTCATAGGTTCATAGACAAGTACTTAGGTTAGCTGCAGGTCATTTTAAGCTGAGCCACATTCCCTTTCATAGGTGAGAATCAAACCTTGTACACTATGTCTGTGAGGTAAGTATATTAATTATTATGTTAAACCTCAGCCCCTGTTTCTTTTCATTTTTTCACTTTCCTCATAATCACACATCAGAGGTGTAAATAGAATGTGGATTCCTTTATGTGGAAAGGAGTGAGAAGGTATGCTTCATGTGTAAACACATGCTCATTGCATGAAAACTATCTAATAGAAATGTGGCTTATCAGGATTGGTGAATGTGTCTAAAAGCAGCTAGCTGAAACATGTTACTGTGGCTATGTTTGTTGTTTTATTATTCAGTGACACATTAGAAGTATACAGAATGTGGGTATCATTTTGGAGGGCATATGATCTATGAAAGCAAAGAATAGTCACTTTTGATGACTGTTGATATATTTTTTGGGAGGGTAGTACCTGTTAACGAGCAATGTGATGATTACATTTATGTGATTCCTTCAAGTCAGAGGTACTGTACTTCCTCAGTATGGGCATATTCTACTGAGACAGTATGCATCTTATTTTATACCTAAGTACTTATGAGAATGACCAAAAACTCCTGTCTTTCCACAAACCTATCACATCTGCTCGGTATTGTCTATACTTGTACCATGTTGATAAGGCCTGGAACTCCTTATCTCTATCCATCAGTTCAATATCTTCCTTCACATCCTTCACAACCATTCTGAAAGATTTCTTAGCCAAAAAAGCTGGATCTGTTCTTGGTCAATACCAGGATAAACTATATTGCTAAATGTGAAAAAATGCCTATTCATTTACATCACCTTACTCTCCCTTCTTCATTCACTTCCTTACTTCTACTGATTTTTCCCCTGGCTTTCTCTCCCCCAGCCTGCTTTACTCTCACTTCATATTGCAATTCCTGTTTGTACTATACTAACTTACCTTTAATTTCAATATAAACTGGTTAAAATTTCTCTGACTATTAAATTATTGTCATATAACTTGTATTTATTCTTAACCAATGTTTTCATATTATGTTTAATTTAGTATAATCATTTAAACTGTAATTGTTTTTTGTATTATTTTTTAAAGACTGTAAAATTATTGTTCTTAAATGTTTTATAATACTTAGGAACTTTTGGCTTCTACCCAGTTGGACTTTCACAGTAATCAAATGCCAATAAATAAACAGACGTTCACAATTTCTTTATTGTGAACTGTCTTCAGGGAACTGAAATATGGATTATTAAACACAACTTGTAAATCCAACATTTCAGATGGCTTTTGTTGTCACAGTCTGGCAAAGTGCTTGATTTCCACCTGGGTGCTCTGCACAAAAGTGTGTGGGTAGGTGACTTATCTAGAGAAATGATAGTTACAGCGTTATTCCTTTTCTGATTGATTATTGATGGTTTGCTGGAGGGAGCAGGATCTGTCAAAGTGCCACATGGCCATTATAGTTACGTGATTTCTTTACAGTCAGAAGTAATGCACACTCTCAGAAGATGGACATTCCATTGGGGCAGTAATGTGTTTTGTACCAAATTTCTTATTAGAAGTCTTTCATTTTTGTTATTGTGAACTCTTTGTGGAACTGACATATGGCCTTCTATTTAAAGCTGGTAAATTCAAGTTTTCAGAGAGCTTTTGTTGCCATAGTCTGCCACTATGCTTGGTGTCCACCTGGGTGCTATCTGACCTCTGGACAAAAGGGCTGGAGGCAGCTGATATATGAAATCAAATGGCTGTTATAGGATCATTTTTGATCAATTATTGATAGCATTTTTGAGGAGGTGACAGTATCTATCAAAGACCAATATGGCCATTGTGTGATTCCTTTTCAGTCAATGGCAATATACCCAATCAGAAGGGGCACAAATCTCTGTGAGCAAATGTTTATGTTGTATACCAAAGTACCTTATTACAAATCTCTGACTTTTTTAAAATGAACTTTCTTTGGTGAACTAACATATAGCTTCTTATATATAGCTAGCAAAGCCAGACATTCAGTGGGCTTGTATTGTGACAGTTCTGCACTGTGCTTGGTTTTTACCTGGGGAGTATGTAACCTCCGCACAACAGGATAAGGGCCAGGTGATGTATTGAGGCAAATAATTTCAGGATCACCTCAGACTGATTGTTGATATGTTTTTTGGGGTGTTGTCAGGCTCAAAGAACTATATGATCATTACATTTATGTAATCTCTTCACAGTCAGAGTTAGTGTGCCCTCTCAAAAGTGGCACAATCCACTGGCACAGAATATCTATGTAAATTTTGTACCAAAGTACCTTATTACAAGTCCCAAAATTTTTCATTGTGAGCTGTCTTTATGGATCTGACATATAGCTTCTTATAAACAGTAAAGCCAGAGTTTCAGAGCTGCTTTTGTTTTCAGTCTGGTAGTATGTTTTGTTTCCACACGAAGGCTATTTGATCTCTTCCAAAACAGCTGAGTAAAACTTATGTCCAGAATGTATGTGTACTTAATTCTCAATGTTTCAAAAATAAAATGACTACACATTTTCCAGAAAAAAAACTGTTTGTTTTACTTTTAACATGCCATGGATAAAATGCAATGCTTTCAAGCAGCTAAATCTGTGGAGTCAGCTTCAGAAGTATGCTGAACTGAAAGGTCTGTGGTTAGAATTGCAGTCCTAAGTGCATTGTGTAACCACATGAACGTTTTGTAAAAATCTCTATATTTCATTAGGAAACACACACATAAATATATATAGTGTTGCAATATGCTGGGATACAATGCCATGCTTTCAGGTGGCTAAATTTATGGGGTAAAATACTGAAGTATGTTTCACTAAGAAGCTCTAAGGTTAGAACTGTAGTTTGGGTGTGTTTCACAATTGATTACTTTGCTGCAGTGGTGTAGCTAGGCACACCCTTTGTATTCCACTGAGCACAATTTTCTAAACATTACTTAGAGAAACCATAGCTTTTTCAGACCATACTATGTCCACAACTGACTAAGTTAATGCCTCGAATAACAGATACATGAATTAAAAACTATATATTTAATGGTTTAGAGGAAAGTGCTGTGCACATTTATTAAGTGCTTTGGGGAGGTAACATGTCAATTTTTAGACCCCATGTGGGTTGGGGTAGCAATAAGAGAACATGAGTGCAAAATGAAATTCTCTGACTACACCCATGCTCTATTGATAACCTGAAAGTTCCATAAAGAAATCAAAGGGAAAAGGAGCTATAGCCTTTCCAGGACAGATCTGAGTGGTTTCAGTTCATGAGACTTTAGTCCCACAGCTGGCTATTTTGAGTTATACATGTGTTTTCTTTCTGGTTGTTATAGTGAAATTTTGCTTAGCACTTTTCTAAAATACTTCTTTGCTGAGGTGCTGATGTATATTTTTTTGTCACTGGACATATATCACTTCCCACCCCCTATTTGGACTCATTATAAAAATTGTAGGTATTCTTATAAATTGTGCTGCCATCTCAGTGCATTTTGTAGCTGATGGTTATGATATATTATTCTGAAGAAATTGCTATAACACTGTGTGCTTACAGAGAAATTGCCGTTACAGCTAGGTGCTAAGTACCATTAGTAGTCTCATGTGGTCATTTGCATGTTGTGGTTCTGCTATTTGTTACACAAAAACATACATTTTCAACCAGACAATCAGTACGCATTTGTGTATTGTTATGAAATAAGAACCAAAAATAATGCTATTATATGGGGGAAATAATATGTTTGTAGTTTTTTTATGTTATAGCAAAGTACGCATATTCTACATGCTTTGACAGGCATGTGCATATTTCAGATTCTGTTGTCTGCTTCTCTTATGGTAGTAGAAACCAATAAATAAATAAATAAAAGTGCCCCTGTAGCCTTCAGCAGCTTCTCTGCATACGCATACATAAAAATAGACCATAAACACCTATGGAAGAGTAAAAATAAAAGAATAAAATTACAAATACAAATTAAATAAATAAGTATATAAATAAAAAAACTGATGCTAACAAATAAAAAGAGCTCTTAGATCTAAAAGATCATAGAAATTCAGTGTACAAACAGATCTGATTCACAATGAAAAATGCCAGTGTTTTAATGTCAGATCAATGAATAAATAAATAAAAATATATGCATGTAAAATGAATGCCTTTTATACTTTTGTAATTGTAAAAACTGTACATTTCCCCCTGCATGATGCAAAACACCTACTGTTTCTTTATGCATGTATGTATTTGTAATGTTGTCTCTATTTGTATCTGTAATAACCAAGGAGCTTTTTTCCCTAGGCTTCAACTGAAAATGGGATAAACCCTAGTCGGACTTTCCCAGTAAACAAAATAAATAAATAAGCACTAAGGGCCAGATTTCAAATGAGTTTCTCTCAGTGTAAGCTTGGCCTGATTCTGATAGACTTGTCCTCAGTGTAAGTAAACCAGGTATCAGATTCCAAATGCCTGCTCTCTGCCTGCTCTAAGAATAAGTGGTCACTTATACTGAGAGCAAGTCTTTTGCAATCAGGTCTCTAGAGTACAAAAATAAGCAAAACATACAAATAAACAAAAGTTATAATAAAAAATAAAAATAACTACAAAATGGAATGTAAAACAAATATATAAAAACATACAAGTGGAAAATACAAACAACAATAAAAAATAAATATCAGAACAAAAACAGGATGAAAACACTTTGATGCATCCAGAACTAGAGAAAGAATGCCATTAAAACACAATAAAAATAAAACAGTCCAAGTTAGGTAATGAAAATTTCTTAAATAACATGCTGCAAAGGTAAGTGAAATATTAGTAAAACATTTTATGATCAAGTCTCTTGAGCTGATGCACACACTTTCTAGGACACGCAGTATTAAGTTCAGGTGGGTTACAGGCATTGTGATGAATTTGCCATTCAGGTGCATTCTTTTCCAGAAAGGTATTACAGTTCCCCTCTAGTAAAATAATTTTTAAAATGCCCAAAACTTGAGACAAAAAAAAAGTGCGCCCAAGGAATTCGATACAATGCTTTGCAAAAGAGGATTTTGCTTTAGTGATTTCTATTTTCAGAATTGTGTTGAACAGTTCTTCATTTCAGATTATTTTTTTTCTTTATACATGAAATACAGACCATTTAGAGCACTGGACCCTGTACACCACCTTCTTAGCGTCACAAACTCCATAAATTTTCTTTTAATTTCCTACTCAAGTTAGGGCAGATGAAAAAATCTTTGTAGCTCATAAATTCAAATAAAGCCAGAAAAGGGAGACACATTTAGTTCTAAGAGCTCTTTCTATTTGTTAGCACCAGTTTTATTTTTATTTGTATTTTCATACTTTGGTTTATTTTTACTGCTATGGAGATGTTTGTGGTCTATTTTTATTTTTATTTAAGCTTATGTCTATTTTTATTTCAAATTTTATGTTGCATTTTTACTGCCCTAATGGCTCAATTTGTATATCAATTGACAAAGCCCTTTGGATGAAAATGCTTTTTTTAAATGTGAGGATTGGTAATCCTATTTTTTCATAAGCCAATATTTTGCTATTATTTTATTTTATTTATTTTATTTTACTGTTATTTAGGACTCATATTTAGTTGGTTGATACATATTTTTTTATTCTTGTTTCATATGCCTGGAGCAGCACACCTGTTTGCACACACCACAGACCCCTCACCCAGTGTTTTTCTGGCTCTAGTACTGTCCCTTAATTGTGGATTTGTTGATAGTTAAACAGCTTCACATTTCTGAATGACATGAAGGTGTTAAATTTAGTTAAAAGTTTTTGTGCTTCCATTTGGTTTCTGTTTTGATTAGGAAAGTGTTTTGATTTAATGGTTATACTCTTTGGCATGTATGTGTATTGTGGTTTAATAGTTCAATTTATAGTTTACTTTTCTGTGTTCAGAACATCCAAATGTATTATTTGTCGTAGGCTCTGATTTCCTCCCTTGAACATTATCTCACTTGGTTTAGTTTTATTTATTTTATTGTTTATTTTCTTTACTGGTTATAATATTTGCTATATTTTTATTGGTACCAACTTTACCCCAGAACAATATTCTGCTCTGATTTGTTTTTATTTTCACTTGGCTTTGGGTCTATTTGCATTTATTGGTTCATTATTTATTTATTTATTTGACATTTGATTACTGGTAAAGAACAACTGGTTAGGTGACCATTTATAGCAGAGGCCTGGAAAGAAAATCTTCAAAATATTACAAAACCATTTTAGGAATAATTTACAATCTTCAAAAAAAATACAAAACATCTGCAGTTTAAATAATTATACCAAATTAGATATAACTCTAAAATGTTGGTTAAGAATAGATAATATATATATATATATATATATATATATATATATATATATATATATATATATATATATATGACAATAATTTAATATTTAGAGAAAATTGTAGCCATTTTAGAGAAATTTAAGGTAAATTAATATAATACAAATAGGAACTGCAATATGAAGTGGGAGAAAAAACAGGGTTATGGCATATTTAGAAAGACAGTCAGGGAAGAGAAATTGATTGAAGTAAAGAAGTGAGTGAATGAGTAAGGAAGTATAAGGTATGACTAAGTACTTGCTTATATTTAGGGATATAATTTATCCTGGTGTTGGGCAAGAACAAAATCTTTCAGAATGATTTTAAAGGACTGGAGGGACAGGTCTTAGTAACATGGTATGAGTACAGACCATGCCAAGCAGATTTGATAGGTAGTGGACAGAGAAGATTTGGTCATTGGATCATAATTATGAATTGGGAACATAGCTATGTAGAATAGTATTCAGTACAATACAAGAAGACTGATGTTGGATAATTTTATAGGTGGTAAGAATCTGTGTATATGTTAGCTAATGAGGTACTTCTAACCAATTTAGGCTTCGTAGGTGGATTGGACACTCTAAATTGGCCCTAGGCATGAGTGTGTGTGTGTGTATTTGTGTGCCTTCTGTGGAAGGTTGGGTGCTGGGCTGGCAACTCGACACAGTAAAACTCCACTGCAAATCATGAGCGGACAGCTGATCCACTGTGGCGACCCCTAACCGGGAACAGCCAAAAGAAGAAGAAGTGCCATACAGTTGTGGTTTATGAAAGGGTTATTTACTGCAAATTTAGCCACTGTATTATACCATTCAGTTTGTGATTTGTGTGATGCCTTGAGGCTAGTAAGGATGGGAGTACAATAAAGTAGTGAGGGGAGGGGATAAGCAGTGACAATTGTAGTTTTAGTTATGTTGGTGAGAAAGTTTTTGGCTCTGAGAAAGTATCCCAAGTTTTTGTTATTTTGTATATGTGGGTCAAATTTAAGATTATGTTGCACTAGCATCCTTAATAATTTGATTTGAGAAGTGACTTCACTGCTTGTATTACCAAGACAGAGGATTTTAAATTATGTTTTTTTCATGAGTGGGGGAAAAAAGAAATTGCTTGTTTTTTGTGGGTGGGGGGGGTTAGTATGGGTTGTAGGTTACAGCGCCATGTTTCAGTGTCTGTTAAAGCTTCCTGGATAGTTTATTTGGAGATTTACCAGGTTGTGAGATGTGTATATGAGAGTGTAGTCATCTGTGTATTGTAATAGTGAGACTGTTGTGTGGATGTTGACAGTGAAAATGTTAAAGAGGAGGGGACCAAGGAGAGAGCCTTGTGGTACACCAGTGGTGATTGGCAAGTATCAAGAGAGGGTGGAGGGCCATTTCACTTACTGATACCTAATGGACAGATAGCTTTTGAACCATAGAAGGGTGGCTGATAGAGACTTAGTGAGGCCATCTGAATTAGAAGTTTGATGTAACAAACTGCACTGAAGGCTTTAGACAAGTCTAGAAATAATGAGGTGACTAGTTCACCATTACTTCTAGCTTTACTGACAGCATCTATCAAGGTTAGAAGTACAATGTCAGTACCATGGGAAGGACCATGGGAAGGACAGTAGTCATGTTGTGTGGGGGATAGGAGATCTACCTGCAGGAAAAAGGTTAGTATCAAGTATTTCAGGTAGAGCAGTGGTGCAGTGGTTAATGTTGTCACCTCACAGCAAGAGGTTCTCTGGTTTGATTCTCAGCTGGGGTGCCATCTGTATGGAGTCTGCATGTCCTCCCTGCATTTGTGTGGGTTTCCTCTCACAGTCTAAAGACATGTGTCTGGTGCATTTTCCCTGGGCCTCCTCTGAAAATAGGCTCTGTCCTAGTCAGAGTTTCCCAGTCAACATATGTTAAATAAAATAAATACATTTTGTAGAGGGAGTTAAAATTGCTATAGGTCAAAAGTTAGTAATGTCTGTTGAATTTCATCCTTATGTATATGGATAATGTATAATGTTTTTCTAGAGAGAGAGGAAATGTGGGATTCTTGGATCTACCTATTTATAAGTAATGGATAGGCAACACTATTGGCTGATATTTTAAAATACTCACATGGAAGGTTTATGCTGAAGTAGGGAATGGTTTGAGTTTGTTTAAGAGTAATTTTATATAGGATGTGGGCACATGTTTGAAGTAGATGTGGTGATAGATGGCTGTTGGGCAGAGTTGGGTTTAGATTTTGAGGAATCCTCGGTTAAGGATGCCATACTATCTATCAAATAAGAGTTGAATTCCATTGCAGTTTCAATTAATGAGTTATTAGGAGAGGAGTTAAGAATTTTTGGCTAGGATGTAAGATTTTTTTAATGGCTGACCAGAAATGTGTGTTAATTATTGTTGTGTTAATTATTGCTCTAAAAGTTGCATATCAGTATATTTCTGTCCTCATTTATTTGCTTTTTAGTATGGTTGCAGAGCATTCTGAAGTTTTCAAGATAAGATATTTTATATTTTTGCCGATCTTTCTATATGTTTTCTCTATCCTGCATTAGCATTCGACTCCTTTTGGGTAGCCAGTTGTTTTCAGTCTCTTCCTTCTAGGAGGCACAAGGCTATTTAGTATATTTAGGAAAGTTGTATTGAATTAATTGGAACATCATAAAAGGGAGGATTAGTAAGTTGAACATCGCACTGTAATGCATTAATGAAAAAAATATATAATGCATTACAGCTAGGTGCTAAAACAGGTCTATATTAGATCACCGAGTGCTTAAAAAAGCGAATGGTGATTAATCGACCCTATGTAAGTGTGTGTGTGTGTGTGTGTGTGTGTGTGTGTGTGTGTGTGTGTGTGTGTGTGTGTGTGTGTGTGTGTGTGTGTGTGTGTGTGTGCATGTGCGTGTGTGTATACAACTTGCATGTTTTTTGCAAATTAGGATGAAACCATAATTATAAGTATTTCTGTCTGCATATACTATATATACACATGCAAGTGTTTTTTTTTGGGGGGGGAGATATGTGGCAACATACCTATAATTATTAAAAACATTGCTCTCAACAGAATAAAACTGACCATGAAATGGGTGCATTGTTTAGAGAAGGGAAACTTGAAGAACAGTAATAATTTGAGGTGAGTCAGTGCTGACTACACTGCTGAAGGTGGTTCTCACAGGCATCAACACACAGTGAACTCTGAGACAGATATTAAAAGTAGGCAGAATATGGTGCACAGCACCATGTATGGAGGGTGTGTTTTTTTTTTCTGCTATTGGTAGATGACACTGGTGGTGTTACTATTCTTGTTTACCTTGTCTTTTCAGAGATATGCCTTAGAAAGTTTGCTTTCTGTGTTAAAATGCTTGTATAGTTGTAGGAATTCACATTTTTTTACATTGGATGCCTAGGTTCATTTAAAGGGAATAGTTTATAGATAACACAGCTTGTATTTATTATTACTGATGGCTACAGGGTAATTCTTTTAAAATGGTTTTACATGACAAGCATGGCATACATGTTGTATAAGAGATAAAACACAGCCCCCAGATTCTCTATTCCCTACATGGCGTGCATGATTAGTGCAGGAGCTCTGACAGGCAGTATGTCTGTCGTCCGAACCAGGAACAGCCTGCAGGGGTGTGCATGAGGGCTCCTGCACTAATCATGCACAGACTAAGCCCTGGTATGCGAATCACCTAATTTCCGAGACATCCATGCAAATGAGGTGATTTTGCAATCCAGGAAGTTTGCAATAGTCCATGCGAGATGAGTGCTATCTACAGACATTAGTAACTGAGTACATTTCTGCAAAATCCGAAACGGAGCTATGACAGTTCCAAATAAAGGCTACATATCATTGAGGAAGCATGCCAATGGCCAAGTATAAGGCCATTGGTATTGCAAACTGTTTCAAAAATAAAAAAATCAACTTTTATTTTTTTTCGCCCATCTTGGCTGTTTAAGAATAGGGCAGCGGCCTGCAAACCATATCGGGGGGGATAATAAAATAAACCTAAAATAAGCATTCTAACTAAAATCAGTATTCTGCCACGCAAGTCAATGGCAGGCAGAAGAAAACCTGGCCAGTGAGTAATGGTTGCTAAGAGGGGAGACTCAGTGTGAGACATGTAACTATGCATTAGCAGGAAATCCTATGCAAATAAGGGGAAGGATAGTGAATCCCAGTTTTCCCCAGCATGTGAGGCAGGTCCCAACAGTGTAAGAGTATGAATAGCTATGTGGAAGACAAGGATATAGGTGACATCATGGGGGTGTGTGTCAGGCATACTGTAAGTGGATTGGAGCTCTGTGGCTTGGGATTGCTCCTAGTTTAGCTGTGCTAATCTAGGGGGTGTGACTAAACCTGCCTAGCACTCTTTACAAAGCCTAAGCGGGTGTGTGCACCGTGCACCGGGTTTTAAAGGAAGAAAAAAATGTTAAAATCAGGAAATAGCAGCAGTGTGCACATTTGAGCACTCTGTTCGCGCGGCACCCACAGGAGCTTAAACAGCAAGGCAATGGGAAGGGAAAACAGCAGTAGGAAGGTAATCAAGGAGAAATAGCATAGCTGGCAGGTGAAATGTATCAGAATCAGCCAATTACACAGACAGCAGACCAGCCCAGCCCAGAACACTACTATAAACTAAGCAAATACCTTCACCTCTGATTTCTCCCACACTACACCACTGGTGTATACAAGCAGGGAAATTTTAACAAACAAACCTACAAAATGAGAAGGGCTGCAGCAAGCAACATAGAACAACATGTGCAAGAGGCTGAGGGTGGTGAGGATGTGAATGCTGCCGAACAACCCACAGTGAGGAGACATTAAAGAGTGTACAGACCCGGGGTAACCTACCAGGGCCTACATGAGCTGGAGATAGTGGAGCGCTATAGGGTGGACAGAGACCTCCTACAGCAAATTGTTGAGCTGTGCCAGCCACACCTGACACACCAAACTGGCTGAGGGGAACCCATTCCAGTGGATACCAAGGTATGTGTAAGCCTAGGTATACTAGCCAGAGGTACCTCCCAAAGCACAACTGGGGATATCATGGGGATCTCACAAGCATCAGCATCCAGAGTATTCCACCAGTTCCTGGATGCCATGGCAGCACATGTCAGTGAACACATATATTTCCTCAACACACGTGAGATGTTGACTAGCAATATGCATCTCTTCCACCAAATAGCAGAATACCCTGGGGTAGTGGGTGCTATAGACTGCATGCACATATGCATCAAATCACCACCTGGTGAGCAGGGTAGGGCCTACATCAACCGCAGGGGCATCCCCTCCATCAACTACCAGGTCATATGTGATGCCCAGGGCATTATAATGAATGTGTGTGCTGGCTGCCCTGGACGCTATGGCGATTCACACATATGGCATCTGATGCTGTTGTACCAGAGATTTGCCAGTGTGGACATCCCCTATGGTCACCTAGTGGGGGATGCTGAATACACTGGAGCCGTGGCTGATGACACCCATCAGAAATGCACACATACCTGAACAACAACGCCATAATGAGACACATGCACAAGCCAGACACATCATAGAGTGTATGTTTGGGATGCTGAGGTCACAATTCCGGTGTCTGGACAAATCTGGTGGAGACTTGCAGTATTCACCAGCTACATGTACCCATATTGTTATGGTATGTGCTATGCTACACAATATGATCCTGCAGAAACAGCTGCAGGAGGAACAGCATGGGGCAGGGCCACACTGCCCCCCACCAATGCCAAGGCCTGCACAGAGTGACTAGGAGGAGGAACAACCTGAGCCTGCCCCAGTAGGCAGAAGGAGGTGTGCCCAGTATGCTCTGGCCTTGGCAAAGAGGCAACGCATTGCACATGCACTGACACAGTAGGGACCCAGGTAATGACACCTCTCACTGACTCGCACATACAGTAAAAGGGAAGCTAAACATGACAATACCTGTGCTTAACCATGTATAGGGAGTGTATTATGTGCATCCAACATAGGCAGCCCTCCATCACCATCCACAAGTCAGGCACACCCTCAGGGTAAGTCAATCAACCTACCAATTGCCAAATGGAGTAGAATGCGTTGTTACCTGTAGCTATGGTATGGATGTGAGCATGCAAGGAAATTGGGTGGCTAAATGTTATGGCAGCAGACAGTAGACACCCATAGTGACACCATGACATCTGTAACACTTACTGGAGCCACCATAGTAGCCAGTACTACACAGGGTGACAAAACCCACTGCAGGAAATGGGTTGAGTGACATGTGTGTCCATAAGACCCACACATGCCAGTCAGGAAGGTTCACATACCCAACAACAGTCTCAGCCAGCAGGACAGGTGTAGACAAACCCAAACAGAGCCTCTGCCATGGCCCCAGAATGATGGCTATAGTTAACTCCCCCCCCCCAGGCCTACACAGACAGACCACAGCAGGGCAGGCAGTGGGATGTTAGTTTTGAAGGGTAGGAAGTCAGACAATAATATGTAGGGCAACCAAAGGCACGATATGTAGTACACTGGTATGCTTCTAGTCAGCATGATAGTTAGCAATACAGAATGAAATGGAGTACCTAACATACCAGTACAGTCATAGCAAATGTGTACAAGTGTCAAGTGTGCCCACAACACCCTACATGGTAATGTAATAACAGTCAGGTGTGCCCCCCAACCCTGTGTAGAAATGTAGAAATAGTCAGGTGTGCCCCCCCATCCTACATAGTAATGTAATAACAGTCAGGTAGAAATGTAGAAACAGTCAGGTGTGCCCCCCCACTATGCAGAAATGTAATAACAGTCAAAGCCAAATGATCGATGGATACCCTGCAGAGACAGCATGCTACCTGTTGGTGTACAACACAAAGGTCAGCACTACAGCACAAACTACCTGGACATGATCCACAAATTCAATACAGATGACCATACAGGGCAGGCTCACACACTTAGAGAAATGAAGGCAATGTCAGTCCACAACATACTGAAAAGTCATACTGGCATGCTCTCACACGTAAGCACATGAAGGCCATGACTGCAAACACCAGTGGACCAGACATATCTGGCAGTTGTAGTTGTTAGTGCAGACACTTGTCAGTATGCACCACTCATGCCTTGCACACACAGTGGATAGGAATACAGACATATATGTCAGGACAACACACTAATATAAGCCAAAGGTTGACGTACATAGATGTATGGAAGAGGGTCACTGTGACAAGGAGCCATCCAGGCATGTCCCACCCAGCACACAGCCAAAGGGCTCCAAACACATGAGGTGCAGATGTCACCCACTGCAGATACTAGCCACCAGTATCTGTCAGCATTACAGTCTATGTGGTGCACATGCCAGCTGTGCAACATGACTGTACAAGGTAGTAGTTATCTAGTAGCTGTATACACGTACCTGTGACATATGACCCCGTGTGTGCCCACATATGGTGTGTCAACCCCTAGATGAATGGGTTATGGCCCATGCACACACCGCCCTCCCCATAGCCCTACTATGACAAGCCTGCTGAGGTCATCCAATGTGAAATACATCTTTTGGAAAGCTGTAGCCCAGTAATCTCCGTAGCATGTCCTGTAACTGCATACTGTTGTAGTGTGATAAAGTAGTTAAGTAGATGTTCTAACCCCTGACCCGGTAACTGTGTGTGTGTGTGTGTTTGTGTCTGTCTGTCTCTGACTGAGTAGTGAACAATGCTTTTTAGAGTACTCACACTCCTTACAAGTCATATACTCAACTTTGTCAAGGCTGCTGATATCACCCACCTAGAAATACACCTCTGGGAAGGTTTTAGCCCAGTAATCTCTGTAATGCACCCTATAACTGCATAGTGCTGTAGTGTGGAAAAGTAGTTAGGTAGATGTTCTAACCCCTAACCTCACAACTGTGTTTGTGTGTGTGTGTGTGTGTGTGTGTGTGTGTGTGTGTGTGTGTGTGTGTGTGTGTGTGTGTGTGTGTGTGTCTGTCTGTCTGACTGAGTAGAGAACAATGCTTTTTAGAGTACTCACACTCCTTACAAGTCATACACCCAACTTTGGCAAGGCTGCTGATGTCACCCACCTAGAAATACACCTCTGGGAAGGTTGTGTCCCAGTAATCTCTGTAGCATGTACTGTAATTGCGTACTGCTGTAGTGTGATAAAGTAGTTGGATAGGTGTTCTAACCCCGGATTTGACAACTGTTTGTGTCTGACTGAGTAAAAGACAATGCATTTTAGGGTACTTACACTTCTTACAATTTATATACTCAACTTTGGCAAAGCTGCTGATGTCACCCATCTGGAAATACACCTCTGGGAACATTGTAGCCCACTAATCTCCGTAGCATGTCCTGTAACTGCATACTGATGTAGTATAATAAAGTAATTAAGTAGGTATTCTAACCATAGACCTGGCAAGTGTGTGTGTGTGTGTGTGTATGTGTGTGTCTGTCTGTCTCTGATTGAGTAGAGAATGATGCTTTTTAGAGTACTCACACTCCTTACAAGTCATATACTCAACGTTGGCAAGGCTGCTGATGTCACCCACCTAGAAATACACCTCTGGGAAGGTTGTAGCCCAGTAATCTCCATAGCGTGTCCTGTAATTGCGTACTGCTATAGTGTGATAAAGTAGTTGGGTAGAAGTTCTAACCCCAGATTTGACAACTGTGTGTGCCTGACTGAGTAAAGGACAATGCTTTTTAGGGTACTCACACTCCTTACAATTTATATACTCAACTTTGGCAAAGCTGCTGATGTCACCCATCCAGAAATACACCTCTGGGAACATTGTAGCCCAGTAATCTCTGTAGCGTGTCTGGTAACTGCTTACTACAGGAGTGTGGTTTAGAACTGTGGTAGGGTTCCATGGCAGTTCTGAATGTTTTGTGTGTGTTTCAATGTCTGTGTACAGAGCAATGCATTATAGGCTAGTCACCCGCAGTACATTCAAAGTGCCCTACTTTGGCAATCCTGCCGATATCATTCCTTGTGAAATACACATTTGGGGAAGAAATACTTTAGTAATCCCCATGGTGTGCCCTATAACAGTTCCATGCTGTAATGTGATATAGATCTCGGTCATGGGATCTATACCCACGCATGTCAGTTGTGGATATTTTGTGTGTGTCTCACTGTCTCTGTAGGGAGCAATGTATTTTAGGCTATTCACTCGCAGTACATTTTAAATGCCCTACTTTGGTAATCCTGCTGATGTCACTCCTTGTGAAATACACCTTTGGGGAAGGAGTTCTTTAGTAATCCCCATGGTGCATCCTATAACAGCTCCATGCTGTAGTGTGATATATACCTTGGGTGTGTGTTCTATACCCACACATGTTGGTTGTGTGTGTTTTGTGTGTGTCTCACTGTCTATGTAGGGAGCAATACATTTTAGGCTACTCACTCGCAGTACATTTGAAATGCCCTACTTTGGTAATCCTGCTGATGTCATTCATTGTGGAATAGACCTTTGGGAAAGAAGTATTCCAGTAATGTCCGTGGCGCATACTATAACTGCGTAGTGCTGTAATGTAATAAACTAGTTAGGTAGGGGTTCTACTACCACACATGACAGGTATGTGTTTGTAACTTGTATCCTGTAGGGAGGTGGTTGTGAGTGTGTGGCCAATGTGGAGTGGGTTTTGCATATTTCTTATATGGTGACCTTAAGATATATCACAATGTCAACCATACTGGGATAACAGATGTAAAATAGCTGAGAGGCTGGGGTGCAAAGCCATACCAATACATGTGACATCAAGGTCAGACAATCACAGTTAGCAACCCCAGTATTACCCAGAGCACACTCTCAACCCATGTCTCATACACACATGCCTAGGCAACAGCCAATATGTGGGTAGTACACTGCATATTGGCCACCGACAGTAACTATGGAGTGATAGCAGTGGGCTACAGAGGGCATGTCACCCTGCCCATCTGTCCAATATGCACATACATGCAGATAGTGCACCTCCCCCATGTTCCCCAATGGACACCTGCACCACCAGTGGTGCCTTCACATGTGACCCACAATGGACATACCATGCCTGACAACATGCCCTGTATGGACAGATGCCACTGATACCAGGGAATGCTGTTAGCATGCTATCCATGTAGGTGCAGGTTAAACCTGCTGCCCATTGCCAGTACCTGCCACAGGTGGGCAAGACTGGCACACCTGATGATAAACTGTGTTCACAACATGGGCCAGACATGCCAGGTACAGTTTCACATGTCACTGTACATGCATGTGGGAGGTGTGCACATCCTAAACACTATCCATGTCATGGAGTAAGGAACACATACATGGCAGGGGATGCACAGCATTGGCCACACACAATAGCCACCCAGGTGACTGGATGGGGGATACAATACCCACCTGTGTGTGCAAATGTAGAAACAGCCCTAAGCCACAATGCAGACCATTGTCATGTGGCCTGATGCCAAGGTATACCCATCACTACCCTTGTATAGCCTGCTGGCACAGTTGACCACCACACATCTGTGCAGACATGCACCCATGTATGTCTGTACTGGCACCCAGTGTGTTTGTGTGTGTATTGCATGGTGCGTATGCCCACATCCACACTCACTACAACCCCACTGGGCATACTGAAGCATGCTGTCTGATGTCTGACACTTCCTCATAATCTTTGCCCATACGACCTCCATATGACCCATGTGGTGCATGTGATACCTGCACATTGATGTGTTGTGGCAATCCCACTAGTGATGAGTTGTACATCTGGCCCTGCCAAGTGTCAATGTGTGTGCATTCCTGTGAGAGTGTGGCTGTGTTGATGCTGGCACCTGTTTATGCGGACAGGCACATGTACATCACCTACTGTATAGCTACCGTATCCCTGTTGCAGATGTCACTCACCATGACATATATGTTCTGAGTGCTCCACAGCAGGTAACCCATGTGGTGCATCCAATAACTGCATCAAACTGTGATAGCACTACATAGTTATTGGGTTGCCTTTTAAATTCTAAAAATTCTAAGAAGTCATCACTTGGTCCTCCCCCCACTTAAGTTGACTTGCTCAATAATGCAAAACTTGAAATGGCGCGTAGGGTTGGATTTAATGTGGCCTATATGACGTTGTTTTCAACTTTCTTCTTGATGTCGTACATGTGTTGATATATCCTTTGCCTGCATTCACATTTAATTTTCCCTACATAGAATGCTGTGCAAAGTGTGCATAACCCTAGATAAACAACACCCTTGGTGGAGCATGTAAACCTGCCACTAGGTTTTATGTACCCAAACCCATGTATATTATAGGAAGGACCTTCCATAACATACTTGCATTGATTACAGCTTCCGCACTTGACCATTCTCCCCTTATTTTCATGTCTTCCCATTCTTTCCAGTATCAATTTAAAACTAGGAGCTTTTTTGTAGATCACTACTGGTCTTTTTCCCACTGCACTAAGGTGGTCCGGGTTGTCTTCAAATAAAGTCCAATTTCTTTCTAAAATCTCCCTTAAGTCATCAAATTCATTAGTGTAAGTCAAAACAATTCCATTGTTGTATTGTTTGCCACTTGGACCCTCTACTGCGTCGGCCATTCTATCACTAGGCATGGTGGCGGTGTGGTGGTGTAATTGTTCTGATGAAGTCCAGTTACTAGAGGATGAAAGCACTTAACCTCTATTGTTGTTTTTTGAGTTTTTAAGTAATAACTTTATGTTTTGACTAGTTCACCATTTCTTCTAGCTTTACTGACAGCATCTATCAAGGTTAGAAGTACAATGTCAGTACCATGGGAAGGACCGTGGGAAGGACAGTAGTCATGTTGTGTGGGGGTTAGGAGATCTACCTGCAGGAAACAGTTTAGTATCAAGTATTTCAGGTAGAGCAGTGGTGCAGTGGTTAATGTTGTCACCTCACAGCAAGAGGTTCTCTGGTTTGATTCTCAGCTGGGGTGCCATCTGCATGTCCTCCCTGCATTTGTGTGGGTTTCCTCTCACAGTCTAAAGACATGTGTCTGGTGCATTTTCCCTGGGCCTCCTCTGAAAATAGGCTCTGTCCTAGTCAGAGTTTCCCAGTCAACATATGTTAAATAAAATAAATACATTTTGCAGAGGGAGTTAAAATTGCTATAGGCCAAAAGTTAGTAATGTCTGTTGAATTTCATCCTTATGTATATGGATAATGTATAATGTTTTTCTAGAGAGAGAGGAAATGTGGGATTCTTGGATCTACCTATTTATAAGTAATGGATAGGCAACACTGTTGGCTGATATTTTAAAATACTCACATGGAAGGTTTCTGCTGAAGTAGGGAATGGTTTGAGTTAGTTTAAGAGTAATTTTATATAGGATGTGGGCACATGTTTAAGGTAAAAGTAGATGTGGTGATAGATGGCTGTTGGGCAGAGTTGGGATTAGATTTTGAGGAATCCTCGGTTAAGGATGCTATACTATCTATCAAATAAGAGTTGAATTCTATTGCAGTTTCAATTAATGAGTTATTAGGAGAGGAGTTAAGAATTTTTGGCTAGGATGTAAGATTTTTTTAATGGCTGACCAGAAATGTGTGTTAATTATTGTTGTGTTAATTATTGCTCTAAAAGTTGCATATCAGTATATTTTTGTCCTCATTTATTTGCTTTTTAGTATGGTTGCAGAGCATTCTGAAGTTTTCAAGATAAGATATTTTATATTTTTGCCGATCTTTCTATATGTTTTCTCTATCCTGCATTAGCATTCGACTCCTTTTGGGTAGCCAGTTGTTTTCAGTCTCTTCCTTCTAGGAGGCACAAGGCTATTTAGTATATTTAGGAAAGTTGTATTGAATTAATTGGAACATCATGAAAGGGAGGATTAGTAAGCTGAACATCGCACTGTAATGCATTAATGAAAAAAATATATAATGCATTACAGCTAGGTGCTAAAACAGGTCTATATTAGATCACCGAGCGCTTAAAAAAGTGAATGGTGATTAATCGACCCTATGTAAGTGAAAGCTTACAATTTCGAACTGTCAGAACAGCAATTTGTTTCCTAGGGGAAAAAAATCGCTGTTCCAACAAAAAACAAAACAAAACATACTTTAAACATTATGTTAAGTGGTGGGCTTCGTCCCCACACCCCCTGATGTGGGTGGCTGTGACCCCACGCCCCCCCTACTTAAATATGCCAACTAGGAGACCGCACTACAATGCTGAAAATGGCAAAGTAACGAAGCGGCCAAGCAAATTCTTTCCCAGGGAAAGAATTCGCTTAAAAGCCGCTTCGATATTTTGCTGTTTCAGGCTTTTGATTTCGACCAAGATGCATTCGAAAAGAATGCATCTTCAGTCTTCTAGTAGGAAACCACTAAAACTAGTGTAATATTGGCATGTCCGTTGTTGCTTTCTTAGTATACTATTATAGAGCAACAAAAATCATCTGAAGGGTCTCATTTTTCATAACTTTGGAAAATACTGTTTCTTGAAAGTAAAGAATTGTTCATTCTGTATTTCTTTCCTGATTAAGTAGCTCAACTATTTTCTGTCTGCATCCTTCATACTAAATATTTATAAAATCTGAATTTCTGTTCTTTCAACTTAAGTGCTATTTCTCTGAAAAACACCGAGTGGCACAGTGCTAGTCAGACCAGAACTCCAAAACACGATATCTGCACCAACGACAAACGTAATTTTCACTAGTTTTATTTAAAATGAGCGCTTTCGGTAGAGAGCATTCTCCCCACCTTCATCAGATAATGGTTTAATTTAAAAACACACTTTATATATACATAGCTAATTGTCAATGAATTAATTAACATGATTACTAATAAAGTGATTAAACCAAATAATTAAAAACGTTTGCTGTTGTTTGGTTAAATATAAACATATTTCATAAAGTCGACAGATTAAAGCTGATAACTTAAAAATGAACTACAAATGTTTCATTACAAATTTAAATAAAAAACATATCAATAAATGACGTATAAATGATGTCAAAAAGGTGTGCAAAATTATATTCTATAACTCGAGTTTTTTTTGTTCAACCTTATTTTTTTGTTCAACCTTATATTAGTCCTAATAGTCCGATTATTTTAAACAAGAGTTACAATAATTGGAACAAAACAGCTTAATAAGAATAGGTATATGTATATGACACATGTACAAATGTATTTTGCATTCTTTTACACACATCTGTATGCACTTTTCAACTGGATACATATATGCATATATATACTTTTTAAAAATGATTTAGGTTAGGTCTCTGATGGTTTTACAAGTTTCAGGCTGTTAAACATTTTTAACTTGAGTTATAGAATATAATTTTAATCACTTCATTAGTAATCATGTTAATTAATTAATTGACAATTAACTATGTATATATAAAGTATGTTTTTAAATTAAACCATTATCTGATGAAGGTGGGGAGAATGCTCTCTACCGAAAGCGCTCATTTTAAATAAAACTAGTGAAAATTACGTTTGTTGTTGGTGCAGATATCGTGTTTTGGAGTTCTGGTCTGACTAGCACTGTGCCACTCGGTGTTTTTCAACAGTTTTCTCTTGGTGTTTGGTTTTGGGCTATTTCTCTGAAAGGAAATCCAGAAATATGTTTTTCCTACAAGTAGAATGCTGACATTATATCTACAGTTGAGACACTTTCATAAGCACAACCCTGTAAAAGCACCATTACTCACATTAAATTAGAATTCTATATATGGTCACTGCACTATTTTTTATTTGAAAATTGTCAGTGTGTGGATTAATTGTAGTTGGATGTGAAGCAACCTAGTATTCTTAAGGCTAAATATTTCCCTACCATAGCTTTGCTAATAAAAGAACCCATGTATTAAATTCATTAGCAATGTTTCTGCTACATTTTCTTGCTTTGGTCTTCTATGAAGCAGTAAGGCAATTAAGTAACAGTTGATGGCCTCAGACACCGGATCTTTTCTTGTTATTTTTGCCTATACCTCTGCCTCAACTCTTTTGACACCTGCTATAGTTTGGGTAAACAGTACAGCTGCCAAGTACTCACCTTTTGTGGTATCTGTTTTTGCTTCAACTGAATACCATCCTGTCGGATGTAACCCTGCTATGTTCGCACCCCTACTCTATCCCCAATTCCCAACCATACCCACTTGCACTAGATTTAAAGCTAGCCAGCTCCACCCATTATTAAAGCAGACAATCACCACAAACCATCTCACTCTTACCACTGCCTTATTTCCATACCTCTCAACCTCTTAGAGCAAGAAATCTAGACACAGGCATAAATAAAAGTGGAACAAAGACCCAAAAATAGGGACAAGTTTTAAATATTGCTCTTACAAACTTAGAAAGATGATAGAATAATAGGTTTTGAATTAGCATGAATTTTCTGAAGGGTATGAAGTCTGTAACTCAAATGTCTGTCATTATTTTCTAACTTCGGTCATTAATTATTTGCCACTAATATGACAAAAAATCACAATTTTATGAGAAGCTGACCAAAAATATGAGGCAAAAATCTGGAGATTCTGCAAAAATCTGTATAGTTGAGAGGTAAGCCTATTTCCCCAATCCACTCAATTCTTTATTCTCCAGCCTAATAACTGACTTCTAACAAAACACTCGGTCATTATAACAATGCACTTTACTCACTGCTTGTAATCTGTTCACATACTTCATCACTGTCTTAACCTCTTCTGTTTATATATATTTACCTTCTCTATCATTTATCTCCCATCTCCACAACTCCCCACCTATCTTATCAGTACCATAATCTGCCAAAGTCTCACTTTTGTCATCTAAGTTGAGTCTATTTTTATATCTTCTAATCATGATGCATGGCTTCTCCATCTTCTCTGGTTTCTTTTCACTTCACACATACACACATACATACACACACACACACACACACACACACACACACACACACACACACATACACACACACACACACACACACACACACATAAATTCTCACACTCACATATGTATATAATGCGATAGTGTGTGTGTGTGTGTGTGTGTGTGTGTGTGTGTGTGTGTGTATACAACTTGCATGTTTTTTGCAAAGTAGGATGAAACCATAATTATAAGTATTTCTGTCGGCATATACTATATATACACATGCAAGTGGGTTTTTTTTTGGGGGGGGGGAGATATGTGGCAACATACCTATAATTATTAAAAACATTGCTCTCAACAGAATAAAACTGACCATGAAATGGGTGCATTGTTTAGAGAAGGGAAACTTGAAGAACAGTAATAATTTGAGGTGAGTCAGTGCTGACTACACTGCTGAAGGTGGTTCTCACAGGCATCAACACGCAGTGAACTCTGAGACAGATATTAAAAGTAGGCAGAATATGGTGCACAGCCCCATGTATGGAGGGTGTGGTTGTTTTTTCTGCTTTTGGTAGATGGCACTGGTGGTGTTACTATTCTTGTTAACCTTGTCTTTTCAGAGATATGCCTTAAAAAGTTTGCTTTCTGTGTTAAAATGTTTGTATAGTTGTAGGAATTCACATTTTTTTACATTGGATGCCTAGGTTCATTTAAAGGGAATAGTTTATAGATAACACAGCTTGTATTTATTATTACTGATGGCTACAGGGTAATTCTTTTAAAATGGTTTTAAATGACAAGCATGGCATACATGTTGTATAAGAGATAAAACATAGCCCCCAGATTCTCTATTCCCTACATGGCGTGCATGATTAGTGCAGGAGCTCTGACAGGCAGTATGTCTGCCATCCAAACCAGGAACAGCCTGCAGGGGTGTGCATGAGAGCTCCTGCACTAATCATGCACAGACTAAGCCCTGGTATGTGAATCACCTAATTTCCAAGAGAAATCCATGCAAATGAGGTGATTTTGCAATCCAGGAAGTTTGCAATAGTCCATGCGAGATGAGTGCGATCTACAGACATTAGTAACTGAGTACATTTCAGCAAAATCCGAAACGGAGCTATGACAGTTCCAAATAAAGGCTACATATCATTGAGGAAGCATGCCAATGGCCAAGTATAAGGCCATTGGTATTGCAAACTGTTTCAAAAATAAAAAAATCAACTTTTATTTTTTTTCGCCCATCTTGGCTGTTTAAGAATAGGGCAGCGGCCCGCAAACCGTATCGGGGGGGGGGGGGGATAATAAAATAAACCTAAAATAAGCATTCTAACTAAAATCAGTATTCTGCCATGCAAGTCAATGGCAGGCAGAAGAAAACCTGGCCAGTGAGTAATGGTTGCTAAGAGGGGAGGCTCAGCGTGAGACATGTAACTATGCATTAGCAGTAAATCCTATGCAAATAAGGGGAAGGATAGTGAATCCCAGTTTTCCCCAGCATGTGAGGCAGGTCCCAACAGTGTAAGAGTATGAATAGCTATGTGGAAGACAAGGATATAGGTGACATCATGGGTGTGTGTGTCAGGCATACTGTAATTGGATTGGAGCTCTGTGGCTTGGGATTTCTCCTAGCTTAGCTGTGCTAAGCTAGGGGGTGTGACTAAACCTGCCTAGCACTCTTTACAAAGCCTAAGCGGGTGTGTGCACTGTGCACCGGGTTTTAAAGGAAGAAAAAAATGTTAAAATCAGGAAATAGCAGCAGTGTGCACATTTGAGCACTCTGTTCGCGCGGCACCCACAGGAGCTTAAACAGCAAGGCAATGGGAAGGGAAAACAGCAGTAGGAAGGTAAACAAGGAGAAATAGCATAGCTGGCAGGTGAAATGTATCAGAATCAGCCAATTACACAGACAGCAGACCAGCCCAGCCCAGAACACTACTATAAACTAAGCAAATACCTTCACCTCTGATTTCTCCCACACTACACCACTGGTGTATACAAGCAGGGAAATTTTAACAAACAAACCTACAAAATGAGAAGGGCTGCAGCAAGCAACATAGAACAACATGTGCAAGAGGCTGAGGGTGGTGAGGATGTGAATGCTGCCGAACAACCCACAGTGAGGAGACAGAAAAGAGTGTACAGACCCGGGGTAACCTACCAGGGCCTACATGAGCTGGAGATAGTGGAGCGCTATAGGGTGGACAGAGACCTCCTACAGCAAATTGTTGAGCTGTGCCAGCCACACCTGACACACCAAACTGGCTGAGGGGAACCCATCCCAGTGGATACCAAGGTATGTGTAAGCCTAGGTATACTAGCCACAGGTACCTCCCAAAGCACAACTGGGGATATCATGGGGATCTCACAAGCATCAGCATCCAGAGTATTCCACCAGTTCCTGGATGCCATGGCAGCACATGTCAGTGAACACATATATTTCCTCAACACACGTGAGATGTTGACTAGCAATATGCGTCTCTTCCACCAAATAGCAGAATACCCTGGGGTAGTGGGTGCTATAGACTGCATGCACATATACATCAAATCACCACCTGGTGAGCAGGGTAGGGCCTACATCAACCGCAGGGGCATCCCCTCCATCAACTACCAGGTCATATGTGATGCCCAGGGCATTATAATGAATGTGTGTGCTGGCTGCCCTGGACGCTATGGCGATTCACACATATGGCATCTGATGCTGTTGTACCAGAGATTTGCCAGTGTGGACATCCCCTATGGTCACCTAGTGGGGGATGCTGAATACACACTGGAGCCGTGGCTGATGACACCCATCAGAAATGCACACACACCTGAACAACAACGCCATAATGAGACACACGCACAAGCCAGACACATCATAGAGTGTATGTTTGGGATGCTGAGGTCACAATTCCGGTGTCTGGACACATCTGGTGGAGACTTGCAGTATTCACCAGCTACATGTACCCATATTGTTATGGTATGTGCTATGCTACACAATATGATCCTGTGGAAACAGCTGCAGCAGTAACAGCATGGGGCAGGGCCACACTGCCCCCCACCAATGCCAAGGCCTGCACAGAGTGACTAGGAGGAGGAACAACCTGAGCCTGCCCCAGTAGGCAGAAGGAGGTGTGCCCAGTATGCCCTGGCCTTGGCAAAGAGGCAACGCATTGCACATGCACTGACACAGTAGGGACCCAGATAATGACACCTCTCACTGACTCGCACATACAGTAAAAGGGATGCTAAACATGACAATACCTGTGCTTAACCATGTATAGGGAGTGTATTATGTGAATCCAACATAGGCAGCCCTCCAGCACCATCCACAAGTCTGGCACACCCTCAGGGTAAGTCAATCAACCTACCAATTACCAAATGGAGTAGAATGCGTTGTTACCTGTAGCTATGGTATGGATGTGAGCATGCAAGGAAATTGGGTGGCCAAATGTTATGGCAGCAGACAGTAGACACCCATAGTGGCACCATGACATCTGTAACACATACTGGAGTCACCATAGTAGCCAGTACTACACAGGGTGACAAAACCCACTGCAGGAAATGGGTTGAGTGACATGTGTGTCCATAAGACCCACACATGCCAGTCAGGAAGGTTCACATACCCAACAACAGTCTCAGCCAGCAGGACAGGTGTAGACAAACCCAAACAGAGCCTGTGCCATGGCCCCAGAATGATGGCTATAGTTAACCCCCCCCCCCAGGCCTACACAGACAGACCACAGCAGGGCAGGCAGTGGGATGTTAGTTTTGAAGGGTAGGAAGTCAGACAATAATATGTAGGGCAACCAAAGGCACGATATGTAGTACACTGGTATGCCTCTAGTCAGCATGATAGTTAGCAATACAGAATGAAATGGAGTACCTGACATACCAGTACGGTCATAGCAAATGTGTACAAGTGTCACGTGTGCCCACCACACCCTACATGGTAATGTAATAACAGTCAGGTGTGCCCCCCAACCCTGTGTAGAAATGTAGAAATAGTCAGGTGTGCCCGCCCATCCTACATAGTAATGTAATAACAGTCAGGTAGAAATGTAGAAACAGTCAGGTGCGCCCCCCCACTATGCAGAAATGTAATAACAGTCAAAGCCAAATGATTGATGGATACCCTGCAGAGACAGCATGCTACCTGTTGGTGTACAACACAAAGGTCAGCACTACAGCACAAACTACCTGGACATGATCCACAAATTCAATACAGATGACCATACAGGGCAGGCTCACACACTTAGAGAAATGAAGGCAATGTCAGTCCACAACATACTGAAAAGTCATACTGGCATGCTCTCATACGTAAGCACATGAAGGCCATGACTGCAAACACCAGTGGACCAGACATATCTGGCAGTTGTAGTTGTTAGTGCAGACACTTGTCAGTATGCACCACTCATGCCTTGCACACACAGTGGATAGGAATACAGACATATATGTCAGGACAACACACTAATATAAGCCAAAGGTTGACGTACATAGATGTATGGAAGAGGGTCACTGTGACAAGGAGCCATCCAGGCGTGTCCCACCCAGCACACAGCCACAGGGCTCCAAACACATGAGGTGCAGATGTCACCCACTGCAGATACTAGCCACCAGTATCTGTCAGCATTACAGACTATGTGGTGCACGTGCCAGCTGTGCAACATGACTGTACAAGGTAGTAGTCATCTAGTAGCTGTATACACGTACCTGTGATATATGACCCCGTGTGTGCCCGCATATGGTGTGTCAACCCCTAGATGAATGGGTTATGGCCCATGCACACACCGCCCTCCCCATAGCCCTACTATTGCAAGCCTGCTGAGGTCATCCAATGTGAAATACATCTTTTGGAGAGCTGTAACCCAGTAATCTCCATAGCATGTCCTGTAACTGCATACTGTTGTAGTGTGATAAAGTAGTTAAGTAGATGTTCTAACCCCTGACCCGGTAACTGTGTGTGTGTGTGTGTCCGTCTGTCTCTGACTGAATAGTGAACAATGCTTTTTAGAGTACTCACACTCCTTACAAGTCATATGAAAGTAATAATAACTGAGGAGTGCACCATGAACTGCGTATTCAATGAAAACACAGAAAGTCCATAAAATCCAACATTTAATGCTGTTAAAACAACAAGAGAGAATAAAGACTGCAGTAAGGTAAGCGCTTTCACGTTTGAATCAACGCTTCTTCAGACATCAAAAAGCAGTCAAAAACATATGTGTTTAAATACAAAACGTGACATCACTACCTGTTCAGGTGCAGCAAATCAAATTTAAAATAGAAACATCAATTTTTAAAAAGAACATATACTAGCTTAAAACTACATCTAGGAAGATTAAACATTTATATAACATTTATTATTAAATAACTAACATCAATAAAAACATGTAAAAACTAATCAAGGGAAGAAGGCTAATGCCTTAATGGTCTGTTGGCCAAAAACGGCTTGAGAGTAACTCTATCATTAAGCCCATATCTATGGGCTTGAAGTTTCAAAATCCACTTGCCTTCTTTTTCTTCTGTGAAATTCTTGATGTTGCCTAGTCTATCATTTTTCATGACCAGTTCCAAAACCTTAAATTTAAAAGTATGTGAGAGTCCATTTACAATAACATGTTGCGCCAAGGCATTAGCTGTGTTGCTCCTATCAATGGCATAAATATGTTCTCTTATGCGCTCTCGTAAACACCTATTTGTCTTGCCAACATAAAACTGCTTACACTGTTGACATTCCGCAACATAAATAGCATTTGTGGACTTACAATCAGCATAGTGTTTAAATATATAAACACGTCCTGTTACTGGATGTGTAAAGCTATTGGAATTAGCTATATATTTGCATTGATTACAGGAGCGGCAAGGAAATGTACCACATCTATCAGACTGTCTAAAACCTTCAAAATTGTTATCATAACACAACAACCTGTTAAGAGACAACATATTCCTATATGCTATGCGGGGTCTGTCTTCTATAAGGTTTTTGATCCTGTCGTCCATTAACAAAAGTTTCCAATTATTGTTAAGGATTCTTGTAATGTGTTTGTTCCTATTGGTGTAAGGTATAGTTAACCTACTGACATGACTAGTTTCATGATTCATAGTAACTGTTGATCTAAAGTTACTTCTTCTCATCAAAGGGGCACTAGAACCTGCTCTTAATCTGTCCCCTTCTTTAATGTCATTGTGAACTTCACAGCCATTATAACCTCTGGATATGAAGTTCTCAGTCAATTGTGCCTTACTGTGTTCAAATGTGGTGTCTTGAGTAGTCAATCTAGACACTCTCATAATTTGATTCTTAACTAACTATGACAAGCCTGCTGAGGTCATCCAATGTGAAATACATATTTTGGAGAGCTGTAGCCCAGTAATCTCCGTAGCATGTCCTGTAACTGCATACTGTTGTAGTGTGATAAAGTAGTTAAGTAGATGTTCTAACCCCTGACCTGGTAACTGTGTGTGTGTGTCCGTCTGTCTCTGACTGAGTAGTGAACAATGCTTTTTAGAGTACTCACACTCCTTACAATTCATATACTCAACTTTGTCAAGGCTGCTGATATCACCCACTTAGAAATACACCTCTGGGAAGGTTTTAGCCCAGTAATCTCTGTAATGCACCCTATAACTGCATAGTGCTGTAGTGTGGTAAAGTAGTTAGGTAGATGTTCTAACCCCTAACCTCACAACTGTGTGTGTGTGTGTGTGTGTGTGTGTGTGTGTGTGTGTGTGTCTGTCTGTCTGTCTGACTGAGTAGAGAACAATGCTTTTTAGAGTACTCACACTCCTTACAAGTCATACACTCAACTTTGGCAAGGCTGCTGATGTCAGCCACCTAGAAATACACCTCTGGGAAGGTTGTATCCCAGTAATCTCCGTAGCATGTCCTGTAATTGCGTACTGCTGTAGTGTGATAAAGTAGTTGGATAGGTGTTCTAACCCCGGATTTGATAACTGTTTGTGCCTGCCTGACTTAGTAAAAGACAATGCTTTTTAGGGTACTCACACTCCTTACAATTTATATACTCAACTTTGACAAAGCTGCTGATGTCACCCATCTAGAAATACACCTCTGGGAACATTGTAGCCCAGTAATCTCCGTAGCATGTCCTGTAACTGCATACTGATGTAGTATAATAAAGTAATTAAGTTGGTATTATAACCCTAGACCTGGCAAGTGTGTGTGTGTGTGTGTGTGTGTGTGTGTGTGTGTGTGTGTGTGTGTGTGTGTGTGTGTGTGTGTGTGTGTGTCTGTGTGTGTCTGTCTGTCTCTGACTGAGTAGAGAATGATGCTTTTTAGAGTACTCACACTCCTTACAAGTCATATACTCAATGTTGGCAAGGCTGCTGATGTCACCCACCTAGAAATACACCTCTGGGAAGGTTGTAGCCCAGTAATCTGCATAGCGTGTCCTGTAATTGCGTACTGCTCTAGTATGATAAAGTAGTTGGGTAGGAGTTCTAACCCCAGATTTGACAACTGTGTGTGCCTGACTGAGTAAAGGACAATGCTTTTTAGGGTACTCACACTTCTTACAATTTATATACTCAACTTTGGCAAAGCTGCTGATGTCACCCATCCAGAAATACACCTCTGGGAACATTGTAGCCCAGTAATCTCTGTAGCGTGTCTGGTAACTGCGTACTACGGGAGTGTGGTTTAGAACTGTGGTAGGGTTCCATGGCAGTTCTGAATGTTTTGTGTGTGTTTCAATGTCTGTGTACAGAGCAATGCATTATAGGCTAGTCACCCGCAGTACATTCGAAGTGCCCTACTTTGGCAATCCTGCCGATGTCATTCCTTGTGAAATACACCTTTGGGGAAGAAATACTTTAGTAATCCCCATGGTGTGCCCTATAACAGTTCCATGCTGTAATGTGATATAGACCTCGGTCATGGGATCTATACCCACACATGTCAGTTGTGGATATTTTGTGTGTGTCTCACTGTCTGTGTAGGGAGCAATGTATTTTAGGCTACTCACTCGCAGTACATTTTAAATGCCCTACTTTGGAAATCCTGCTGATGTCAATCCTTGTGAAATACACCTTTGGGGAAGGAGTTCTCTAGTAATCCCCATGGTGCATCCTATAACAGCTCCATGCTGTAGTGTGATATATACCTTGGTCGTGTGTTCTATACCCACACATGTTGGTTGTGTGTGTCTCACTGTCTATGTAGGGAGCAATACATTTTAGGCTACTCACTCGCAGTACATTTGAAATGCCCTACTTTGGTAATCCTGCTGATGTCATTCATTGTGGAATAGACCTTTGGGAAAGAAGTATTCCAGTAATGTCCATGGCGCATACTATAACTGCGTAGTGCTGTAATGTAATAAACTAGTTAGGTAGGCGTTCTACTACCACACATGACAGGTATGTGTTTGTAACTTGTATCCTGTAGGGAGGTGGTTGTGAGTGTGTGGCCAATGTGGAGTGGGTTTTGCATATTTCTTATATGGTGACCTTAAGATATATCACAATGTCAACCATACTGGGATAACAGATGTAAAATAGCTGAGAGGCTGGGGTGCAAAGCCATACCAATACATGTGACATCAAGGTCAGACAATCACAGTTAGCAACCCCAGTATTACCCAGAGCACACTCTCAACCCATGTCTCATACACACATGCCTAGGCAACAGCCAATATGTGGGTAGTACACTGCAAATTGGCCACCGACAGTAACTATGGAGTGATAGCAGTGGGCTACAGAGGGCATGTCACCCTGCCCATCTGTCCAATATGCACATACATGCAGATAGTGCACCTCCCCCATGTTCCCCAATGGACACCTGCACCACCAGTGGTGCCTTCACATGGACCCACAATGGACATACCATGCCTGACAACATGCCCTGTATGGACAGATGCCAGTGATACCAGGGAATGCTGTTAGCATGCTATCCATGTAGGTGCAGGTTAAACCTACTGCCCATTGCCAGTACCTGCCACTAGTGGGCAAGACTGGCACATCTGATGATAAACTGTGTTCACAACATGGGCCAGACAACCCAGGTACAGTTCCACATGTCACTGTACATGCATGTGGGAGGTGTGCACATCCTAAACACTATCCATGTCATGGAGTAAGGAACACATACATGGCAGGGGATGCACAGCATTGGCCACACACAATAGCCACCCAGGTGACTGGATGGGGGATACAATATCCACCTGTGTGTGCAAATGTAGAAACAGCACTAAGCCACAATGCAGACCATTGTCATGTGGCCTGATGCCAAGGTATACCCATCACCTACCCTTGTATAACCTGCTGGCACAGTTGACCACCACACATCTGTGCAGACATGCACCCATGTATGTCTGTACTGGCACCCAGTGTGTTTGTGTGTGTATTGCATGGTGCGTATGCCCACATCCACACTCACTACAACCCCACTCGGCATACTGAAGCATGCTGTCTGATGTCTGACACTTCCTCATAATCTTTGCCCATACGACCTCCATATGACCCATGTGGTGCATGTGATACCTGCACATTGATGTGTTGTGGCAATACCACTAGTGATGAGTTGTACATCTGGCCCTGCCAAGTGTCAATGTGTGTGCATTCCTGTGAGAGTGTGGCTGTGTTGATGCTGGCACCTGTTCATGCGGACAGTCACATGTACATCACCTACTGTATAGCTACCGTATCCCTGTTGCAGATGTCACTCACCATGACATATATGTTCTGAGTGCTCCACAGCAGGTAACCCCTGTGGTGAATCCAATAACTGCATCAAACTGTGATAGCACTACATAGTTATTGGGAGTTTGATACCCTGTGCTGGTAGGTGTGTGACACAAACATGCTTCAGTTTTACTCTCCCACCCCTCCCTGACATGTATTTGTCTCTGTCTGCCTCCCCCACTCCCTCTCTGGTGGATGTGGACACTCACACCTGCTTTGCTTAGGCAGCAGCATGTGTATTGTCAGTGATGCTCATGATCAGCTGATGGCCTCTGCACAAATTGCAGCCCTAACCTAGCCAATTGCATGTGGAACAGCTGTGGTAACATTCCCATAGCCAATTCCATGGAAACATACTCCAATATCTAGGAACAGCATGTTGGTGTTGGGCCTTTTCATTCACCCTGAGCATGAACTAGATCTGTTGTGTGGAAAACAGCATCACAGATGGATTGGGGACTTACCTCTGACAACATACACTGTGGAAAGAGGCCAACACACAGGGCAGGGATGTGCCTGTCTTGACTACAGACTGTAAGTGCTGCTATATTGCAGTTGGGGTAATGTTGGCTTAAAAGGGTGTGTGTGGATATGGCTGTCCTACATGTGTTAATACTTGTCATGTCAGTGCTATGTTTATGAGGAATCCCCATCTGTAGGGTCATCTGCAGACTGGGCAATGTGTGGTGCCTTGTGTTCATTGTGTTACCCACAGAGCACCTATCTCTCAACTGCAGAAGGTAGTGTGAGGATTACAGTCAGTAGATGGTGACAGCCGGGTGAGTTACTGATGCCATATCCCTCATAGGACATATGTTGCAACAAACCCTGTTACGAAAGTAAATGTATGAGGTTATCACAACAACATGTCAATATTGGGCCTATGTTTGTGCCTCCAGCCACAACTCTGTCAACCTTTGTACATATGTCTTGCAATAGGGGCTGCATATGTTCTGTACACCATATTCATTGACAGCATATCTGCTAACAAGCCAGTGAGATATCAGACTGCTACACATGTTATGTATAGTAGGGGTTATATTTGAGGACATAGCCTGGGAATTCTGTGGTTGTGTGTACAGTACTGAGGTTTGTGTAAGTCTGGTAATTTTCAACAGTGTGTGTACAGTGAATATGTACTTTGGCCTGTGTAGAGACTGCGGTAGATGTCATTGTTCTTGGTCCTGTTATATCTGATGTTACATGTTGCTCCACTGTATGTCACCCTATCAGCTTACATGTTTGTAGGGGCGAACACACACATGTCCCATACCACAGACAGGCATCAGACCACACTGTGTAGTGACCCAGTATATGTTGGGTTGTTGTATGAGTGGCTAGATGGTGTAGATCAGATAGTCCATATACTGTAATATAACACTAACTTACCATATGTGGCTGTGGCTGTGTTCACACTGGTTGTGGTTATGCACTTTCACACAGGTGTCTGTTACTCTGTGATGTTGCATGCCTGTAGAGCCTGCTATCTATGCAGGTACATGTGTATTCCCACATAAGAGATGTAGGCCAGTGTTGATTCAGTCTGCCTGTAGCCTGAACTGTGCTTTGTTACATGCCTAGCAGCTTAGTGTACTTATCCAGTAAGATGTTATGTTACGATACTTGCTAGATGTACTGCTGCCAGGCCACCATAACAGTCATGTATGTCAGACAAAGCAGTGGGATGCTGTACAGATGTATGTCACTACCTAATGGGTAGTATGTGGCCATGGCACCTCTGTACTAGTGGTTATTATGTGTCAGGACAGACAGGGATGTATGAATGCATAACCTATCGGGGCAAATGTATACCAGTATTTACGTGTTATAACCATCTACATGGCTGTTAACATCCACATTTGCACGCTTGGTCCACATGTCTTGCATGAAGGGGTTCTGTGTATACCCCTGGACTGACCAGAGTATGTCAGACTGTCCACATATGGTGGCCATATCTCAGCTGTAGTCCATAGGGGCGTTACTGTGCTAGCATTGGTACTGTACTATGATGACCTTAGGATGTCTGTCAGAAGCCAAAGGCACACATGTTAACAGCAGATGTGGCCTCCCTCACACACCATTTCTGCAAAGACAATCATAATACAGTAGCAATAGTCTATAAATATACCTGCAATACATACCTGACATCCCCTTGCATTGAAAGGTTGGGACTGCTGGGGCTGAGGTAAGACTCCACTCCATGTGCAGGACATATGGTGAACATATATGTATATATAATTATACATATATTCATATAGATATATGCACATATACATGTCTTGCTTACTGTATGACAACAGTTTTACACATATGTGCCTGTGTTCCAGCCTCTGTCCTCCACCTACATACCAGGCTTTGCACATATGACATGCTGTCAGGGGTTATGCACTGTGCTCTGTGTATGTCATGCTGTCATTACTGCCATCACTCCACTGCTGTTGTGTCTCCCACACATACTGGGAGGTCAGGGCCATATATGTGTGGGCTTCACCTACACAATACATGTGTACCCTAATGCACTCACTCCAGAGGCCAGTGTATGTAACAGTGGTATATGGCCCAGTATTATTGAGTCTAGGGAGCTGCACCATGACTAACCTAGGCTGTTACAACATGTGTGGGTATCTGGATGTACATTACCATGCAATCCACCTTGGGTAAATGCAGGCCTACTGCCTCCTGCCATATGGAATGTTCTGTTTGTCAGTGTGATTATGGTGGTGTCAGTTATGCCTTGTTATGTAACAGATACATCCCATTGTGTCAACTGGGGTCTATACCCCCTAGGGATTGTGTACAGAGTGTAGATAGAGGCTGTTGAACTATACATCTGCATTATGTACTGTTGATTGTCTGGTATGCTCTGGCCCAGTCTGTCATTACTATTGTACTACCTGAAGGTCTCAACCTGGATAGCAACATATGTCAACCTTTCCAGACCACTGTCTTAGTATAACTGTTTCACAGTTGCATTACACTGTTCATATGGATGTCAGTGTCTAAACAGCTGTATGACATGGCATATACAACTGTCATAGTACACAAATAAAGCTTTCACATACATTTATGCACACCTCTGTGTGGTACTATACCTTTTGATATCTCTGTGGGTATATGTTGCAGGCTATGAAACTCATTCGCATGGGTGGCTCATACAGTCTCCATTTGGTAAGGTGGTGACTGGTGGTATACTGTCCACTCCATAGTGTGTGCATGTACTACATATGTATCTTACTGTACATATCTTTGGAACCTCCATGACAGTCCCTCATCTACGTGAACCAACGGTTATTGTAAACAATCTTTCTGCTTCTGCTAACAGCCTTTGCTTGGTGGGAATCCCCACTACATTTCCTAAACAAGCTGGTTAAATCAACATGTGGTGGATCCTGTTTCTGTTTTATGTGCTAAAGCAAATACTTCACAGCTTGTGGTGGATCCTGATTCTGCTTTTGGTGCTAAAGCAAATACTTCACAGCATGTGGTGGATCCTGAGTCTTCTTTACGTCCAAAAGCAAATTCTTTTCCACTTACGACTTCTTCCACCCAGGCGCAAACCAACTTAGTAACTCATTCTTCCTTTCCAGCTACGGCAGATTTATTGTCTTACCTGCATTTGGACACAGATAATAACCCTTTCACACAGGACCTAGATCAGTTACTGCCTTCTAATGACTCCTCACATATGGATTTTATTTGTCTTAAGGACCTCAAATCAGGTCTGTTTTTCTCGGAGAGACTGTTTTTTATTTTTAAAAATGCCCAGATGGATATTCTATATTTAACTTGTTATCTGGACAAGAACATCATACCTTTTGGCCTCCGTATTGTTAAATTCCCCAATAATTTGTCAAGTGATTCCACCTTATATAGGGAACTTGTTTCTTTATATAATAATATGGGATTACAGACAGTTAAGTTACTTATCAGTCAAAAAGAACAGAAATTACTACGGTTAAAATCAGAAATATTATCTTTACATTCAGAAGTCACCTCCCATCTGGATTTTCCCCACCTTTTACACATTTTTAATGGCATACATCCTAGGATTAATAGGCATGTAGCCACAATCTTACATCGTAAGAAACTAAGTTACACATAGATTACATTCAGTACCAAAATAACAGAGCTTACCCATTAAAATCTGAATTTAACCATAGATTCAGTTTCAGGAACAGACCAGGAGCACGCCTTGATCACAGAATTCCTTTTGAGACCACCACTAGGGTTCCTTAAGAGACAGCCAATAGAGCTTCCCATGGGACAGCTAATCTAGTTAATAATTCCCTCCCTGATTTCTCTACCTCAGCTCCTGTTTCTTCTTATTTTATCTCTTCCATCTCTCCTATTGTCCACTTGCCTAACCTTTCTTCCTCTTCTTCTGTTACGCCTGTTCTTCCCTCTAAAGTGGTTCTCCACTCCCCTTCCTTTTCCACCTCTTCCACTCAGGCTCTTGCTGTTACCTGCACTTCTCCAGCAGTCTCTTCTGCTTTTTTAGCCCCCGCTTTGTCTGTTACCCCTCTTGCTCCCACCGCAGCCCCTGCTGCCCCTCTCTCTACTCCCATTTCTGTCTCCCATGATTCTCCCTCTTCTGTTTCTGTCCCTTTGGTTGTCTCGGATCCCTTATGCTCTTTAGATCAGTCTATGTCTATTAATAAAGTTAATGTTCCATTTTTACCTCCAAGATCACAGGGAATCCGTTCTGTGGACAGGGACCAAGGAACCAGAGGTCGCACTTTCACTTACAGAACTAGGGGCAGCCTTTTGAGGGAGGAAGCTCTTTTGGATCACTTGAATCACATCCCTCCTCTTTTGTCGAAGAACAACCCTGTTCACAGTCAACCAATTGCAGACAGGAACCTTCACAGGGGCCGTCCAAGAAAATTGTACCACCAGTGATGGATGAACTAGGTTCTCCTCCTCTGGCTTGCTCTTCTGAAGTGTTCAACCTTACTGATAGGATTTTTTTGCTTTCCAGTTTGGAAGTTTTGAAGAAGGGATTTTCTTTAATTCTGTCTCAATGAGCAGACCTTTCTTCTCTACTTCTTGATTTACGCCTTTTTCTTAGGAAGCTTAACCTGAACCTAATTTTTGAGAAAGACAATGATTTGGATAGAGATCTAGTTAATGTAGACCCATCAGGCACGGTTTATTTAATCCCCCTTTAAATAACACATTACAAATTTTTCTCAAACTTTGTGAAAGAGATTTCAGACAACTACTCAGCCATCCCTGTCAGCACAAGTGGCTTAATCTTTCTCCAGAACAAATGTCCGCACTTAAAGATTTACTCAAAGATAAATCCCTCAGAATTATGACAGCAGATAAAGGGACTGGTATTGTTCTTACGGAACAGGAGAATTATGTTAAAACTTTGAATGAAGATTTGAATAACAGCACTTATTATTCACCAGTCCAGCAGTCTGATGTCAATCATGCCTTTAAAAAGATTGATAAGGTCTTAAACTCTTTTCTTAAGCAGCGAGTAATTTCCTCTGAAGAAGCTGATTTCATGACAGTTACCAGTCCTCAGCTTGGGAAATTCTTTAGTATTCCCAAGATGCATAAGAATCATACCAACCCTCCTTTTAGACACATTGTGTCTAATCAAAAGACAAAAACTGAGAAAATCTCTGAATTCCTGGATTGGTCTCTTAACCCAGTTGTGCAAAAATCCTGTTTCTATCTTCATGACTCATGGGACTTCCTAAATACACTTTACAACAATCCACCTACTTTCAGTAACATTTTGTTGGTCACATTGGATATAGAGGCACTCTATACGAACATCCCACATGATGAAGGCATTGAATTTCTGCGCTCCTACCTATCTCAAGCCACAGCTTTCAGCCCTGAAAGAATTGACACTTTCTGCATTTTAGCTTCTTTAGTCCTGGAGGGTAACAGATTAGGGGGTAGCCCTGGGATCTAGAATGGCTCCCTCCTTTGCCAATCTGGTTCTCTCTGCTTGGGAGATTAATTCCCGTATATACCTGATTTTGACTGCATACGCTTATACTGGAGATATATAGACGATGTGTTTTTCATTTGGGAGGGTAGTGAGCAGCATTTGCATCATTTTTTGAACACTCTCTTTAATTCCATTCCCTTTTTAAAATTTAATGTTGCTTCTTGTGGGTCACATGCCACTTTCTTGGATGTATGCATTTCATTTGATCCTGTCAGTCTCTCTTGGTCATCCATGCTCCACAGAAAAAAATACTTTCCGGAATAATTATTTGGATTACTCCAGTATGCACCCACATTTCATGAAGCATAATATGGCTAGAGGTCAACTTATACGTATCTCATGCTTGGTTAGCAATGATGACATTTTTTACAATGAGTGTGCCATTCTCAAAAGACTTTTAATTGAAAGACATTATCCGGGTGACCTTTTGGATTCCCTCATTTCGGAAATCAAAGCAGACAAATTTGTTAAATTTCCTCCCATCATCAAGTTTGGTTACCCACCCAAGCAGCAGATTTCACCTAACCATCAACATATATATGGTACACACACCTATGTTTTACCCACTCAGGATGCTTTACCCTCTCAGGATGTTTTACCCACTCAGGATGTTTTTGCGAACACATCCCATTTCTACCTCTATTACTGCTCCGGTCCCTGTTACTCCTTCTTCCAGAGCTTCAGCCATATCATTGATGCAAGATAATATATGAAATTGGACTATTGCTTTTCCCATCCCTATGTGCTTGGATTCCACCAACATAAAGAATGTCATTCTGTCCAGTTGGGAGATTCTTACTAATAGTCAAGAAGTGGCTAATAGACTGGGTGAAACTCTCTCATTTTTATACAAGAGATCCAGGACGCTCAGAGTTTCTTTTGAAAATAGAGATTCTCCTTTCCTCATTGACTTCTCACCTTCTGGAGAGCTTCCTAATGGAATGTTTCCTTGTGGCAACTGTGTCACTTACCCTCATATTGTTAAAGGACCTTTGTTTAAATTCAAACATAACAATTTTAGCATCACTTTTCAAAATCATTTTGGCTGTAAGACTAGTAATGTGGTTTATGCTGTGGTCTGTGATTCTTGTTCTGCTTTCTATGTGGGTAAAACCACAAGGAAATTGTCCTCTAGGATCAGAGAACATTTAGCTCCTGTTAGAAACAGAGACCAGAGAAATGCTTTAGCTAATAACAGTTGGACATGTCAGGGCTTTATTGGTTTTAAGTTCTTTGTTTTACAAAATGTCAATAACTTTTTTGGTGATGTTAATACTTCATTGGAGTATAGGTAGCTACTTTGGCAGTCGAGGCTCAGTGCAGATGTCCCTCTGGGCATCAATGAAAACATTAATATCAAGTGTGCACTTAGGTGGTTTTGTTAGTGTTTCCCTTTTACACTGACTCTTTATGCTAATTTTACTGTTTGACAGCCTACATTATTTATTAAGTCTTTGTTGGCATGGTTATCAATTTTTATGCTAATTTGACTGAGTGACAGCCTACATTATTCATTTAGTCATTGTTGGCATGGTCACCACTCTTTGTTTGCATTTCATTTTTTACATATCTGTTTATCACTGATTAATATATATGTTAAGACCACCCACTACTAGCTTTTTGTTATATATATATGAGGTTTTCACATTTTTTCATTTTCTGAAGTCTTTGATACTTTGATGTTTTATATATATATATATATATATATATATATATATATATATATATATATATACCTGTATCTGCATATATGTGTCTGTGTATATGTATCCTAGGGCTGGCCATGTCATGTCTGGTCCTGGTTATGGGATCTGCAACACTTGATAGTGTATTGCAGGGGGACGTGCTTGGCTGTGGGGGGTATACCTATTCGTACAAGACGTTTATTGTGTGGGGCCTCTCAACCCCATTAACGTTGCATGAGGACATGTTTGTTTTTGTTATTTACCCATTGTTATCTACAGATGTATGTCTCTATGTACCTATATATGTATTTATATATATATATATATATATATATATATATATATATATATATATATATATATCTGCTGAGATATATATATATAACCTGCCGTATATATTTAGACATGTAGATGTAGACATATATATCCATAGATGTAGGTATTTGTATGTTTATATATATATGTATATATATATATATATATATATATATATATATATTAATTAATATACTTAATTAATATACTTGCACACATACATCTACATGGAATACAATCTCTGTACTGTTGAATGACTGGGCTGCATATCTGATATGGCTTATTGGTAAATAACTTTGTGTATGGAATGCAGGGTCCTGGATTTGAGCCTTGCAAAGGCAGTTTATTTTGTTGCTGGGCAGAACACAGGCCATTGGATACAGAGTGATTAAGGTACTTTAAAGCAGTTGTAAGCGGATTTGCGTGGAGGTAAGCACTGCTAACTTCCAGTTACAGTTTCTTATACTCAGCTTCTAATTTGCTTACCCTGTGTAGGCATTGCTTACCTCCGCGCAAACAAGCTTAAATACGCTTACTGCTGCTTAAATGTGCCTACTCCCGCTTACCCCAGAGCTACTTTTTTAAAAGAAAAGAAAAAGGGGTGATAGAAAAGTGGTGAAAAAGGGGCACAAAAATGGAAAGACAGTAGGCAAGATAGCTAGGGATGTGCAGGAAGAGTGTAGGGAAGGTCCATAGCTGCCAATTTCTTCTACAGCAACAGCTGTGCATATGCAATGACTTTGGAGGTACATTTGAACACTCCAATCCCTGGGAGAGGGGTGAGGACAACAATAATATGTTGTGATGCCAATTAGACCAGATTACATGTGTCCAGTGGACATGTGTGCAAAACGGACAGCTATGTATGGGGTGTGATTTTTTGGGGGAACAGATTGCACTTTTTTTTAAGGTGAGAGAGGGATGTTGGGGAAGGAGAGTAGATATGCTCAGTGGGGATAAGTTGGGTAGGATGACAGACAAGACAGCATATAGGAGTGGTATTATGACACATGTGGGGGGGGGACACCTTGGATGGGGATGGGTGTTTGGAAGTCGCAAGCCCATGAGCTCCCAAATGGCAATAGTGGGACTGAGGTCCCCACCCACTGGCAGTCACCATTGCACCTTCACGGTCCCAAAGGTGGCTTTGCTGGGGGCTGTGAAGGAGGGGCAGGCTCACATTCTAATTGCGCCACTCAGCCCTTAAGCTGGCGTAGCTGGTCTCAAAATTCCATATTGAGCTCCTACACACCACAGCCCGGACCTGACAACAGGTGACATGTTCCTCTCCGTTCCCACTCCGGGGGGGCGAGCCCCATCCCCTCTGGCAGTTCCACCCAAAGGTGGCGCAGGGCCAACGGAGGAGGAGGAGGTCCCAGGCTGAGCCTCAGATGTGCTGGTGCCCGGTGCCATGGCCAGTTGAGGTGGGACAGGTAGGTCCGCTGGGACCTGCCTTCCCATACGAGCTATGTTGTAGCAAGTTTATGACAGTATGGGTTAGTAATAGTCAACAGCATTCGGGATTAGTTATAACAACATGCATAGGTATTCCCATTAACCCAAAACACCAGATTTAACACAGTTGCAGAGCAAGCAGAACACATGCATATATGAAACAACAGTGGCCATTACAACAGCATGCAGGTTTCATTGATGGCAACAAGCCACCAATATGGGTGTATTTTAACATGGCACATGCATAAAAACAAATGTGAATATTTATAAACCATTAGGACATATGTCCCAACATGTGTTTGTAGTGTACACATACTGGTTGAGGTGTGTCATTGTGTTATTTTTGCACACATGGTAGGAGTGAGAGAAAGATTCCATTAACAACTAATATATCCTTGTAGTTTTCACAACATTCTGTGTCACTGCAGTGATCTGTCCCTTACATGTATTAGTACACTACCCAATTGCCTTATATTGTACACTGGTATGTTTATAGATTATATACGTGACCTGCGTCTTACATACAGGCGTGACAAGATGCAGGTGTTAATGCAACACATGTTGAGAATTGCTCTCATACACTTTGGGTGAGGTGCTAGAATGACAGGTTTGTTTTCAGATGCATTCTCTGAGTATGTACACGTCTGACTATCAGTTATATGTCATTAACAGCTGCCTACATTTCTTGGATCATCACACTGATTTTTCAGGGGAACAGGGTACCAGGCTGATGATGTGGGTCATTTAACTGGACATGTTGGACAGATTGGAACAGTTGTGGGGTATGAATATGCATACAATGTTCTATTTGAACTTTCTAGCAAATTCTGTACAGTTGGGTGTAATTATGCATACAGCTTTCTATCTGAACATTGTAACAAAATCTGTACAGTTGTCGGGTATGATTATGCATACAACTTACTAGCACTCCCGGGATTCAAACCCCTGCTGTGTGACAAATAAAATTCCTGTTAACATCACAGTACGCTGTGCTATCAGGGAACTGATGTGAATCTTTCTACTGTTTTCTGTGTAAGTCTCCCTCACTTGTACAATATGACTCATCTCTTGGCACTTCCAACATTGTTATACAGAACTTCATAGACATTTTATCTGCATACCACAGCGTGGGTAACACTGCTTAATACAACAGTACTATTTATAGTATACAACAGTTCAACAACATATGAAAGGAGAGTAAACAGAAGCACTCCAGGGGTTACACCTTTATTCACAGAATATTACACATTTATTTCTATTGGTACAACACTTTCTAAGGCTCTTATATTTATTTGTTTTAACAGTACATGCTGAATGATTACTAACCTGCCTTGTGACGCAGCCTTTGCAACCTAGCATCATGGGCTTGCTGGATCACAGCCCACTCATCTGCAGCTGTCAGAGAAATACAGTGATATTTAGCTATACCTATCCATAGTATACACAAGCTAGGCAATTATTAGCTACTTAGTAGAATGAGTACTTACTCAGTACTGGGGCATTAGGCATCTGCCGAGACTCCTGGATCCACTGTTCCAGCACATCCCCCCTCCATCACTTCAGATCAGCATGGTGGTGCCTGACCTGCTCACCAGTCCGGGGGATACCTGTGGCACTGGTGAGGTCACGGGCGAGACTGTCCCAGACCTCCGTTTTATACTGCAAGCCCTAGTACTGGCCCTGCAGTAGTCTCTGCTCATGGTGTTTTACCAGGAGCCATACCATGAGTTTTGACTCCTGGATGGACCAGCTCTGCACTCTAAATTGAGTGCCTTCACCCACACCAGCCATTCCGCCTGCAGTAGGAAGCTACAACCAGTTATGAGAAGTATTCCCACCTGTGGGGTTTAAATACAGCCAATTTCCCGGCCTTTTTTGTGATTGGCCAGTTTTGAAAAGGCTAAGCTATGGGCACACCTGCTTACCTAAGGTTGGCAGTGCTTAAAGAGGTATACCACTAGACAGATTGAATTGGCTCCCCTACACATTGCTTTCACTTACTAAGTTGAGCTGTGCTGCGGTTAGCATTGCTTAATAGTTAATTAGCACTATATTTGCCTTTTAGCAGTGATTTATTATTCATTACAGCTTATATATGTGTCTGGTATCCATGATTCATGTGTACATACACTGTACGGGGTCCTGGGGATTTCTACACTTTATTACAAAACACCTCAAATCTATGATTACTGCAGTACTTCAGTTCACATATTTATGTTCTGTGGCAGGTTATACAACATCACACTGTACATAGGTTCAGTTCACATGTTTGGTTTGATTTTCTTGTGATGAGGATTAGTTTGCTGATACCTCATTTATATGTATTATTATGATGGCTTAGTGGTTAACTACTGTGACTGTGGTGTACAGGGTCCTGAGTTCACGCCTTGCAGAAGCTGTTTATTTTGTTGCTGGGTAGAACACGGCCTTTGGGTACAGAGTGATTAAGGCACTTTAAAGCAGTTGTAAGCAGATGTGCATGGAGCTAAGCAAGGCTTTCCATTGGTTACAGTTTCTTACACTCAGTTAGCTTCTACTTTACTTAATCTGTGTAGGCAATGCTTACCCCCACGCAAACGCACTTAAACATGCTTACTAGTGCTTATATATGTTTACTACTGCTTATTTGTGCTTAAACCTGCTTACTAGTGCCTTATTCATTATGACACCGACACTTCACATGTGCATTTAATGCAGTACTCCAGTTCACATTTAAATGTTATTTAGTAGGTTATACAGCACAAAAATGTAAACAAATGTTCATATACAGATTTCACATGGAAAATGGTATGTGGTGTAGTGGGACTCAAACCAGGAATGCTTGCTCATCAGGTGGATGCTCTGACCACTACACTATTGCTGTGCTGCTTCAATTGCATATATCGTCCTTGTTATCCTATTCAGTCTTTTAAGCTGCTTTAACCATAGCTAAGTGATGGGCGCACCCGTGCACCTACAGTTAGCTGTACTCAGAGTTTAAAAAAAAATAAAGGGGTTTCTTCCTTTTACTTTTATGTTCTGTTGCTGTTGTACACATAGGGGACTGTTGGTGGGGATATTCTGACACCTATGAGCGGCCTCAATCATTTATTTACACTTTCTGCTGTTCTACTTTGCATGGGCGTGTTCACACGCCCCCTGCACTCATCCACGCTCCATGTAGGATTAGGAGTTCAGGCAGCATGCCTTCATTAATATGCATGGCGTGCTGCCATCCTCCTCCTAAACGGCCGCTTCCGTGCAGGACTAGACTAGTCCTGCATGGAAGATTCGTAAATCCGGGGGACAGTGCTTTGCAGTTGAAGAAGTGGCATCTAAGGAAATACCCTACATCTTTTTCTAATGGTCCTCTATTTGTATTCCTCTTTAGGACAAATAATGTTCACTACTGTATTGCTGGATGTCAGATCATTTGCTGAGAAACAGGAATCACTAGTCACATTGCAGCTGCCACCCTGTGAATGACAATATAAGTGTCTCAGGGTTTCCTGTTGACTACATTTTTAAATGTCACAAAAATTGTGCTTAGAGTGACACAGTACCAGACAAACTCACAAATGTCAATGTTGCTGAAAACATTGAGTGTAAAATGGCATTCAGAAATTATTTGGGGGTGTGAAGTTTCATATACCTGTTATGTAGAGGCTTTTCAGCATATGCCACGGACATGAATAATGACTGATATGGATGGATACCACACTTGATCTTAACCTAAAGGCCAAAAAGCTATCCGCTTTTTAAAGTTTATTACACTTCAGGAGAAAGCTTTTCTGATGTAGCCAACAGTGCAACTAATTGTACAATTATATAATGGAGAATTAGTAAAAGTGGTGCAGCTTGTAGAAGATTTTGCTCCCAGAATAAGTACTATAAATAAACACATTATTTATAAGGTTCGATTGTAGAGTAGACAAAGGTGCTGCTGAGTATCAAGCATACGTGGAGCACAGAAAATAATATCATTAATTATAGTACGTTGCCGTGTTACAGCAAGCATTTTGAAATCAGGTTAGGCACAAAATTCTTTATGTACTGATGGACAGATACGTGGTCAGGGGTAAGTTCTGAGCTCCGAATACTCTCTGCTTGGTTTCAAATGTTCTATCCATGTCTGCAGGCACTGAGCCATAATTTGGGTAAGGCAAAGAGGGAAGCTGCGCCAGGATGACAAGCTGTTAGGAGTATGAATGCCAGTGGTTCATGAGTACAGTTTGCAGTTCTGGCACTGATGTATAAATCCACGGCTTCATAATACTGATACTGCATTTGGAGTCACATTTGAAACACTGAGTGCTCAGCTTTTTTTTCTCCTCAATAATAAGCTGTTGGAGTGCCAGGTTGTGGAACTGTATATCCAGAATTACTTCATGTAGTAGTGAGTGGGAATTTGCCTTCCCCTACTGTCAAGTGACCTCAGAGTTAGTGTATATAAGTAGCAGGGCATGCAGAGACACAAACCCCTACACGGGGTTAAAACATTTTTTAAGATATTTTGAATTTTGATCTTTTTAGATTGACCATTTTTTTTTTTTTGCTTCCTTGATTATTTAAAGTACAGAACAAAATAGATCATGAAATTGGAGAATTGTTCAGTGAAGGAAAAACTTAAACTACAGTAGTAAGTGAGAATTGACTAAACTGGGCTGATGGTAGATCCTCTATAATCTCCCAACATTTGGTGAACTTTCAGACAGACAGAAAAAGTAGATGTACATGGAACAAGGAAGAGTTTTCTGTTTTGCACAGATGTTGCTAGTGGATTCAATGTGCTGTGTTTCTTTACCTTGCCCCCCACCCCCGAGAAGTATCTTTGAAAAAGTACTTTTCGTGTTAAGGCTGACATTTCTGTAGCTGTAGAAATTGGTGATTTGGAAGTCGGATGCCTTGCTTCATTTGAATAAAATCAGTCACATACTATACAGTTTGTTTCAACTGTTACTGATGGCTGCAGGCTATGTCTATTAAAAACAATTCTGAAGAGCAAATGTGGCATACATAAGTCATTTCATGGATAAAATACTGAGTGTATGCAAAGTGTTTTTCCTTTTTCTGTTTTTCATCCATGCTGCTGGTGGCGTGATCATGCAGTGTTTTTTTACCTGGATTTGTTTCTGAGATATGTCTATTTTTACTCGTGGTTGTTGTTGTCTTTCGGCTTTTCCCGGTTAGGGGTCGCCACAGCAGAGCTCCGGTCCACTAATGATTGGCAGTAGATTTTCACATGCTGAGTTGCCAGCTCTGATGCACAACCTTCAACGAAGGTACGCCCATTCACACATATCTCCACACAGAAGATGCTTTAGCTGAGAATCGAACAGGATGACATCTTATTGTGAGGCGACAACGCTACTGCAGCATCACCACCGCAGTCTATTTCTACTAGTGGGAAATGTATTAAAAACAGTTCTGAACAGCAGGCATGGCATACGTATGTCATGTCCCAAATAAAACACAGAGTGTTTTGCTTTTAAAATATTAACAGTTTAGTAAATGTCAGAGAACAGTGTCCCTGGGATTCATGAAGCTCAGAGCAAGGACGGCATTAGCCTTGCGCCAACCGTGCAGTGTAGAGATGGTGCAGTAGCACCATATGCATATTAATGAAGATACGCTGCCGCAACGTCCACATGCACAGGAAGCATGCGCGAGTGCAGGGGACATGTTTAAGTGCTGCACGGAGGCATGAACATGTCGGCTCCAAAAATGCAACCTAAAATGCTGACTAGTACAGCCTGCCTCTAATAGTAATCACTCCTGTCAGTGTTCGTGGATACTGAAATGTATGCAAAGCATACAAGAGAGTTCCGCGAATACCAAAATACAAAGTAAACACAAAAGCACGTAGCTGAATTTTGAGCCCCTGTCCCTTGAACAATGACATTTAAAACCCTGTGCCCGTATTTCATTGTAGTGTTGATTGTTATACCAGGTGGAAGTGAAACGCAGTGTGTTTGCGCACCACTGCCCTTTTGCTAAGCCTAGCCCAACAATGGTCAGAGCATTCACTCAATATCTGCTCATTCGTGGTCAGAGTTGTCCATGTCTGGATGGTCCAAAGATGAATGGGTATTACCCGGGTCTACCTACCATTCATGAAAGATAAGTATTTGTGTGTACCTATGTGTGTGAAGTACAGCATGTGGAAGATCAAATATGCTAGAGTTGTCCTCACAACCATATTGGTACCAGAGATATGTAGAGTACGCAATGTGTACTGCTGTCTGCCATGGGTCAGCAACCAGAGAAGGGATGGATGGTGTGTTTGTGGAATTTAGGGGGGGGGGTGGCGGATAATGTAATAATTCGCCAAGGGGAGACTGAGTCAGATGTACAATAGGTGAACAGGAGGTGTACAAGAGAGCAGTAGGTGAATCAAAAATGAAACCAAAGAACACACATTTACATCCCCAATATACCCTGACAGGCCATACTGCAGAACACAATCCCACAAAAATATGAACATTAAAATGTGCGATACACATGCACAGAAACAGTTCTGGCTCACACCCACATAATGGTCTGGCCTGAACTGAGCCATCCAACCCCTACACACCTGGATACATAACTGAATACCCATCTTCCCCTCCACAACACACCACCCCCCCCTTGCTGGACATCCACCAAAACCACCCATACTCAGGCTGCTAGCTTGGGCCAGCCATATCTGCACATAGTGCCCCCTACCCACATCTATTAGGCAGTCTCACCCTAGGCAGTCTCAGGTTGCAAACTAGTTATCTCATGCATGTATAACCTTCCCTCATTTTCATAAAGCCAAAAGAATGTGAGTCATTGGCACCAGCAATTTTTGGACATCCCTCATGGGATAAGTGTCTGTTCTAAAGATTAGACTTGGTGGCACAACACGATGTCCAGTCCCATAGACATCTGGACACAAGTTGCATTAGCAGTAGTTGTCCACAACCCTGCTCAGCCTCCAGCTGGACCTGCATAACCTACAACCCAGGATTAAACACCTGACCGTGATGCACATCTCCCCATATACATTATCGGGAATATATACCTTTCACATGTTCCCTAAAAGCTTCCCCATAGCCATCATCCAAATAGTACACTTCCACAAATTGTATATCCTGTCCAGGTTCCACGTCGTAATGATGCACACAACCCCTGTATACAAAAGGTACACGTCCCTCCCGGATGCGGGTGTTCATATACATGGCCATGTACAACCCCAGATATGTAGTCATACATCTATAAATGTGCATACTTATATATGCATAGCTATAGCTACACATCACACATACATGCATATAAGTAGTCGTCAAGTATGTGTCCTATTTATAAATATGTATACTTGCAAATGTATACATATGTCTCTCAGAAACTTATGAACATTAACATGTACTATACATATGTACACCAACCGACTGTCACATTTGTTGCCAGTAGTGCGGAATGCCTGTAGTAAAGTCATATAACCAAACTACCATCCATGCAGAATGTACCATGGATGGTATAGTGGTCCAATGGTGACTAAGGTGTTTCCATTCCTGGGTTCAAACCATGCAAGGGCTGCTAATTTTATATGATGCCCAGAATAATGGCCATTGGATATAGAGGCAGCAGTAAGTGGCGGTCATTCAACAGTATGGGAAATGTAAATAACTATGCAGGTGTATATGCATGTGTATGTACAGATGGTTTACTATTGAAATGTCAAACGGCACTACATCGACTGTACTATAGTCGAACATGGAAGTTCGAAAATAGTAATGTCGATGACAAAAAAACAATCTAGGACTGTGTTTTAACATGAGTTGAGGTAGGGGAGATGTTTGTAGTTCTGAATAATACTGAACACCTACCTCGACCCATGTTAAAACCATTCCTAGATTGTATTTTTGTCGTCGACATTACTATTTTCGAACTTCCGTGTTCGGCTATAGTACAGTCGATGTAGTGCCGTTCGACATTTCAATAGTAAACCTGTACATACACACATATATAGATATATATATATATATATATCTACATACACACACATGAAAAATGAACATGGTCACAATAAAGCAGTCATAACAAATGTGAAAGGAAACCGCAGCGGAACCCCCCGTATTATTTAGTATCATATCAAGATGGCCAGAGGTGAGCAAACCTCCTGCATCCCCACCCACAGGTAGGCTGCTAACAGTGAAACTATGTTTGTCCACACGCTAAGTCTGACTTTCAAACAGTATACATTCAGACAAGCCAAAAACCGAAAGACTTATTGAACATCCTGACCATTATATGAACATATGCCCCAGGACTATAAGCTTGGGATGTCTGAATATACTTGGAGTGAGCCAAAATACGGGACATGTCTAGAGCAGTAGGGAGTGGCGCATGTGTAGTGGTGTGGTTTATTTCCGGCTGGAGAATGGATGACTGCTGTGTTAGTGATGTTTTGCTGCATTTGTTCTGGTAACTATGCACCATGGGTATACATGCAAATGAAGCAGCACAGCAATAGTGTAGTGCTTAGAGCATCCACCTATCCAGCAGACGTTGCCGGTTCGACTGCAGCACACACCATTTACGATGCGTAATCTGTATACAAGCATATCCTGCTCTTTTATGATGTATTACGATATAATACCATTGAAATGTGAACTGGGGTGATGTATCACAGTAAGAATGCAGAAGGTGTTTGTGTGATGGGAAACAGCTGTTAAACATGGTGAAATGGAAAACCGCTGGTGAAAAGTGTTCTACTCACCCTTTGTCCAACGGCCCTTGATCTGCCCAGCAACACAATAAACCTCTTCAGCCAGGCTCAACACCAGGGCCCTACACACCACAATTAATGTGATTTACCACTAAGCTACAGCAATTATACCTAACTCTGATGTTATCACAAACATAACAGACAGCACAGTTATTTAACCGTATGATCAAAGTAATTTATCAAGTAGATGTATATATATATATATATATATATATATATATATATATATACAGAACAAACATGGGTACAAGAAAGCATTCATAATGAATGCAAAGGAAAACAGCAGCAGAACACCCGTATTATCTAGTGCTGACATATCAAGGTGGCCAGAGGTAGGCAAAACCCCTGCATCTCTAACCACAAGTAGGATGCTAACAGTGGGAGTAACTTTATCCATGTACTAAGTCTGACTTTCAAACAGGTACAGGGTGGTCCCAATCCCCAGTCAGACAAGCCTAAACCCATACAAACACCCTGACCATCATATCAATGTATGTACCAGGACTATAGGCTTGGGAAGTCTGAATATACTTGGAGTGAGTCAACATGCGGGATGGGTCCAGAGCAGTAGGGAATGGCACATGTGTAGTGGTGTGGTTTTCCCAACAGGAGAATGGATGCCTGCTGTGTTAGTGAAGTGTTGAGGCATGTGTTCGTGTAGCTATGAACCATGGGTATACATATAAATGAAGCAGAACACCAACAGTTTAGTGGTTAGAGCATCCGCCTAACTAACAGGCATTCACGGTTCAAGTTTGACTATAGCACATATCATTTTCCTTGTGGAATGAATGTCGTTCTGCTGTAACACCGACATAATGACATGTAAAAGTGAACTTGAGTATCACATGGGACTTTGAACCAGATCCTTTCAATCAAAGTGGTACTGTCATAATGAAGAAGGCACAAGTAAGCACAAATAAGCGGCAGTAAACATATGTAACACACAGTAAGCATATGCGACGCTTGCACAGGTATAAGCAGCGCCCAGCATAGGAAATGTATATAAGTATGTAGAGATGTAATATATATTTATATATATTTATTTATTTATACACACACACACACACACACACACACACACATATATATATATATATATATATATATATATATATATAAAGAATGAAAGTTGTAACAATAAAGCATAGACAAAGGATGAGAAGGGAATCAACAGCAACTATGGTATTATATAGTGCTGTCAACGTATATCATAAACAGCTGTCCAGGAGTGAACAGAGCACTACTACTCAGACCACAGGCAGGGTTTTACCAGTGGGGGTAACATCGTTGAATTGCTAAGTCTACTTTACACACAGACAGAGAGTAGTCCCTGCTTGGACTACCAAAAATTATAAGGGGCATTTGGGCATCATCCATTACAAAAGCATGGACAGGTATGTTCAAAGACTAAATGGTGGGAGAGACTGAGAATACATGAGGTGGGACAACATATGTGTAGGTCCCCTAACTCTTTGGAGAGGGCAATGTTTGGAGGTGCGTCATAGCTGCGATAATAAGTGTATATTGGAAGTTACACATGTAAGTTGAACACGGGTGGGGTGGAGGAACTATGGGTATGAAATTATGGATCCAGGCGTGCCAAGGTTGGATGGCCCGGTTCTAATTGGACCGTCCCTTGGAGGTCAGTGAGTTTGCAATAGGTATATATGCATACACACATGCAGACATCAATATATACAAGCACATTCTCTGTAACACATGCATTCCATTTGTAGACATAGATAACAGGAATGTGCACATACAAACAAACAGTAGATGGAATAATAGGCTGTGCAGAAGAGGGATGGGATGAAACAGCTAGAACGCAGAGATGTGTACAGTGTCCAATGTCAGTGCTGGAATCATTCCTGTGATCTGCCCACTAAGGCAACGCCAAGTGCTAAACCAGTCTATTTGTAAAAGAAATACACTGAACACGTACATAATTAGGCTCCCATGCGTAACATGTGTGTTACCACATGTTAACGGGAGTAAGGATGTAATGAAGTATAGAGTCTAATCTTGCCATAAACACATGCGTGTTCCATGTGGGGCAACCCAATAATTGCGAATAGTATTCCTTCGGGCGCTCATGTCACCAATGTTTGTGGACTAAACGTATGGGAGTTCTGAGGATATGTGGAGTGAGTAAACCAATGCGATGGCTCTATAGAAGTAGGAAGTGGCGAGTATGTAGTGGTGTTGATATACCGCAAATCCGGCAGGAGAATGAATGACAGCAGTGTTAGGGAGGCATTGGGGTGTGTGTTTGGGGAACCAGGAGCCAAGGGTATATAGGTATATATGCATATGGAGCAGCACAGCAATAGTGCATTCATTACAGCAACCCCCTAACAAACAGACATTCTCGTACCGAATCCCACTGTATCACATTCGAAATTACTATTGGTAAGCTGTACATGAACATATTGCGACATATATCTGCTGTATAACCTGCTAAATATTGATTACAAGATAACTGGAGTGAAGTGTCAGTGTCATAATGAATAAGGCACTAGTATGCAGGGAAGCATATATGAACACCATTACACATGTGTAAGTGTGTTTGCATGGGGTATGTATTGGTTTACAGACACACAAACACACATAGACATATACATATATATATATATATATATATATATATATATATATATATATATATATATATATATATATATATATATATATATATATATATATATATATATATATATATATATGATTTTGTGTGTGTGTGTGCGTGAAGATATACAGCTATGATAGGAAACAGCATACAGGAATGACATATGTTCACAGGCTATGCCAATGGAAGTGAGGAGCCCAGGTATGAAACATGAAACACGTAGCATGCCCTTCCACCCCCCCCCCCCCAGCTGGACACAGGAAACATAGATGCAAACAATGTAAAGAGTCCACTGCTCCCCAGACCACAGGCAGGATAAAACCGGGTAGTACACTGTTCACCCGTGGATTGTAATCTTGGAACACAGACTGGAGCGTCCCTTGCGGGACACCCCATAATTTGCACAAACCAAATAAAGGTGATAGACTTGCCATATTGTCCGTGGTATATACAGACTCAGAATACAAGGGTGGGTAACCCTGATGACCCATGGGCCGAGAAAATTGTATGAAATGGGTCCCGTGAAGTGGAGAGTGGGCAGTGTGAAGTGGTGTGTCCAGAACAGACTAGGACTCAGAGTAAGGATGGGTGCTGTTGAGCAGGCGAGGGTGGGGAAACTATGGGTAGCTACCTATGGGTCTAGGTGTGCAGGTGTTGGCTGATGTAGGCCTATATGGACAGCCCTAGGGGTGCAAGCAAATGTGTTCATTGAGCAGAGGCGTCAGCCAAGGAGCAGCCACACCCACTGCAAGACCCACTAAAGCAAAGTGTAATCTATATGGCAAGGAACGGAATAACCAGATTTAGACGTATATATGTAGAGGTATGTATGTGTATATCTACCCATAATGACATAGAGATATGCCTCTCCCTCACCGTAGTACGAATGTATACATACAGAAAAAGAATACAGATACATACCCACATATAAACATATACATATGCAGACAACCATAGACCCATATATCGTTAGATTTTTTATATATATATATATATATATATATATATATATATATATATATATATATATATATATATATGTGACAGTAAATATACACATGTGGATAGCTAGGATATGATACAGCAGTTACGAGTAACATATGTTCACAGGCTGTGCATATGGTGGTGGGAGGTCCAATAATCAAACGTGTAACACGTAGCATCACCCCCCCCACCCCCCCCCAGCTAGGCCGGTGAGACATACAGACACACAATAAAGGTAAACACACCACTGCTTCCCAGTCCACCGGCAGGATACTACCAGTGGGAGAGACCTGCAAGTTCTAATCCTGAAACATAGACATCGATGTCCCTTGTGAGACACCAAAAATTAATGATTGGAGCCAGTCCCGGTAATGATTTATCAGACCAGGCTGTAGATGTATATGGACCAGTAGGTTGTGCAAGCCTGATAACCCATGGATTGACACAACGTACATGTGTCCCAACACAGGGAGAGTGGGCAGTGTGTAGTGGTGTGTTTATACTCCACCTGTACCCAGAGTAAGGATGATTGCTGTAGTGGAGTGGCAGGTGGGGGAACTATGGGTATGGGATTATGGGCCTAGGCGTGCAGGTGTTGGCTGACAGACCCATATTAGGACCACCCCGGGGATGTGTTTAATATTCCGATATGGGCATAGCTGACGCCCATACCTCCCAACCCCTTAGGAGCACATCCATTGGATAGGCTGTAAACCATTGGGGGAACACATACCATTAAACTATCCCCGATTACCAGGGACGTCCCAGACTTCGACTCAGATTCTAACTCTGTCCCACCTAAACCCTCCTAGAACAATTAAGAGTCATAAACAACATGTACCTCAGACAATGTGTATGAATACATATGCTCTGAGTCTGACTATAATAGCACCAATAATTTAAATGTGTCCCTGATGTTATTATGCCATGTCCCTGATTCATTCTTCATTTTTCCCCAATCGTATGAGAGATCTGATAGGGGCAGAAAGCACATATTCCACTGCCTACCTTAGAAAGATGATAGAATAATATGTATGCAGTAGCATGACTCGGCTGACAGATGTGGGTCCCAAAACCCAATTACTTGTCTGGATTGAAGGGTCTCAGTTCCCATGTATCTACCAGATGGGTGCAGATTGTAAGAGGAACACACAAATAATATGAATAAAACACTGGACAGGCAGCTGATTCCATACAGTCAAACGGCATGCCGTCACCTATTGAGCGGCCATTCCCGATACGGTAGGCATGTATTCCGAGGCATCACAAGGTAATATTCTGGCCCTCGCTCCCACCCAGGGGTGTGAGTGTCAGATGCAAGCACCAATGTCAGTGCATTTGCAAGTGTGGGAGCAAGCAGGTGTAAGCCTGTTTGGCCATCAGTATGCGAGTATTACACTGGTAAAGCAATGTAGAGGCTAATTGAGTGTAAGAAGCTGTAACCAGAGGTTAGCATTGCATAACACCATGCAAACCCACGCACACCCGCTCACAACTGCTTTCATGTGCCTTAATCCCTCCATATCCAATGGCCTTGTTCTGCCCTGCAACAAAATAAATGGCCTCTGCAAGGCTCAGAACCAGGACCCTGCACACACAGCTAATGTGATTTACCAATACGCCATGGCATATATACAGACATCGGACATTACCACAAACATATCATACAGTGCAGTCATTCAACAGTATAGGAATGTATTCCATCATGTAGATGTATGTGTGAGTGTTTATGTCCAGCATATAGGTACATACATATATATAGAGATATATCAGGAACATACCATGTGACAAAGCATTACAAACGAATGAAAAGGGAAACACCAGCGATGCCTGTATTATGTAGTGGTGCTGTCCTATGTAATATCAAGACTCCCTCAGACAGACATGTGTCAGTCATACACGCAAACAGTTGTACATTGGCCATATACATCACTCTGTGCATGTAATGTACATTAACACAACAGTACCTGTCCAATCATTATGTGAGAACAGTACTCCTGATAAAGGTAAATGGGGTAACCAGAGAGGGACCGGTAGTGTTGTGTGTACAATGGGGTCATCTGCCATCACGTGTACCTGGAACTTTTTAGGAGTGATGTGCATACCAGGATCATGCACCTGAGGGACAGGGGTGAGAATAACAGGAGTATGTTGTGATGCATATTACAAGGGTTACATGTGTCCAGTAGGTACGTGTGTGAAATGGACAGCTATATATGGGGCAAATGGTATCCTGGGAACTGATTGGCCTTATGTTTCGGTAGGGTGAGAGTGGGATGTGGGGGAAGGAGAGTAGGTATACCTATGGAGGATAGGTAGGTTAGGATCACACACAAGACAGCATACAGGGTCAGTATATGACACATGTGAGGGGATACACCTCGGACATGGAGGGGTGTTTGCATACACAAGGTCATGAGAACAGTGGGACGGAGGTCCCCAGCCATGGGCAGCCACCACTGCACCAAAACAGCTGCTACTTATATACCAAAACAGCTGCAAAGGAGGCAGTGCTGGGGGCTATCCAGCAGGGGTGACTTCACCCTGTAAATGTGACACTCCACCCTTGAGCCTCGGAACCCCTTATTGAGCCCCCAGTGCACCACGTCTGGGACTGCACGAAAGCGGACATGTTCCTGTCTGGCCCTGCTCCAGGGGGGACAGTCCCCATCCTCAGTGGTTGTACTACCAGAAGGTGGTGCAGAGCCAACAGAGGTTGAGGTCCAAGGCTGGGCCCCAGATGTGCTGGTGGCCGGTGCCATGGGCAGCTGAAGTGGGATAGGAGGTTCTGCCGTGACCTCCAAACCAATACAGCCTATGGTGTTGCAGTTTAAACACAGATATGGCTTAGTAATAGACAACAGCATTCAGGATTACTTACAACAGTATGCATAGATATGACCATCAACTCAACACAACAGATGGTATACATTTGCAGAGGGAGCACAACACATGCATATATACTGCATGATATTTGTACAAAGTGTAGAAGATATTTGACTGCAGCTATAAACAGTGGCCCATTATTGGCTTGCCACTGAGAACCTCAGACAGTGTCTGTCATGCCACTGTGTCATGTGACATATGTCCAGGCAGGGATGTGATGGCAGTAACACATCCCTATCACCATGTACTGGCAGCAATCCTCACACTATGCTCCTGCTGTGCACAGATGTGTGTTCAGTGTGTAACACAGGAAACAAATGGGTCCACAGACTGACCAGCCACAGATGGCCCTACAGATGGGGGTCCCTCATGAACAGAGCACTGTCATGTCTGCTATAAAACATGCAGAATAGCCATTACCAAACACAACATGTTAAACCAGCAGTAGTCTCAATGAAGCATAGCTACACTTACATGCTGTAGTCATGTCTGGCACATCACCCTCCTGTTTTAGGCTATTTCCCACTGTGTATGATGCTTGAGGAACATACAGATATCATTTGTGATGCCATTTCCAAACACCACATCCAGGTACCACTCACAGCGACTGTCATGGCCAAACACCAACATGATGTACCTAGATATTGTACTGTGTTTATCATGCGAATGGCTATGGGAACATCATCACAGCTGTTCCACATGCAATCATCTAGAGAATGACTGCCATAGGTGCAGAGGCCATCACCTGATCATGTCCATCACTTACAATACAAATGCTGCTGCTGAGCAGGTGTACTCCTTCACATCCACCAGAGAGTGTGTGGGAGGGACAGACAACGTACATCAGAGAAGGGCTTGGAAACGAAAACCTAAGCATCGTCTGTCACACGCCTACCAGTGCAGGGGTCAAACCCCTGGCTGACTAGTCATTACTATTACAAGTGCATGCAGTTACTACATGTGCCACAAAGCCAACATGTTGCTGTGCACCATGTTCAATAATAGCTTCGCATCAGGCTTTGTGCCCACTGAATGGCACACAGCAACAGTTATCCCACTCTACAAAGGGGTAGCCACCACTGATCCCAGGAACTATCGACCTATTAGCCTGACAAGCCTGGTCTGCAAGGCCATGGAATGTATCATCATGGAACTCATAAACAAAGACATTGGTAACCTCCAAACTCTGGATCCCACCCAGTTCAGGTTTGTGAAAGGCAGATCATGCCTTCTGAACCTGATCAACATCTTTGAGGCAGTCATCAAAGCCGTAGATGGGGGTAAGGTGGTTCACACAGCCTATCTTGACCTCGCCAAGGCTTTCAACACCATCCCCCATTCTGGAATTATAGCTAAACTCACTAAACTAAGTATAAATCCCTACGTCACAAGATGGATTTCCAACTGGCTCACTGACAGAACCCACACTGTAAAAGTTGCAGACCCCAAATCTGACCTCAAAGCAGTGACAAGTGGAGAACCACAGGGTTCTGTCTTGGGACCTCTCCTGTTTGGTATCTACTTCTCTAAAGTACAGACTAACACAGAAGGCCTCTGGCTAATGAAGTTCGCAGATGACTGCAAATTAAGAGCCATAGTCAAGTCCCCAAATGATGTGGACATCCTAGAGAAGGGCCTTGCTGAGACAGATGCCTGGTGTCAGAGCCATGGCCTCAAGCTCAATGCCAAAAAGTGCAGTGTCATCCCCTTTGGTAAAAACTCTGTACCCATGAACTACCACATAGGCAGCAATCTACTTAACACTGAATGCATGATAAGAGACCTTGGGACACAGGTGGACAGTAGTCTCTACTTTGATAGTCACATTGCCACAGTAGTCAGGAAGTCCTTCAACATGGCACACCTCATCATAAAAGGGTTCTCATCCAGGAAAAAAGAGGTCATTGTTCCCCTCTACTCGACACTCATTAGACCCATTATAGAGTACAACGCCCCTTCTGGAATGTACCTCACAAAACATCTGCAGCAGCTGGAAAGGCCACAGAAGTACCTGACAAAGAGTATTGCTGGCCTCAAACAAATGCCCTACACTGACCGCCTCAAAAAACTCCAGCTTTACTCCGTAGCATATCGCCTACTCTGAGATGATCTCTGCCTAACATATAAAGCTATGTCAAACCTAGAGCTGTTGGACATGCTACACCTAAAGAAATCCCAATCCCTCCAAGCTACATGCTCTAGGGACCTAAATCTTGTCATCACAATAAACAGGACATGCTGGAGGGATAGATTCCTGTCCCAGAGACTTCCCATACTCTGGAACAGGCTACCCATCTATGTCAAGCAAAGTTCTTCATTAGCTCTCTTCAAGAAAAATCTTGATGAGTGGATGGGAAATAGGAAATACACCCCGAGGATCACTTCTGTGTCTCTGCTCAACAGTGGCACAGGAAAATAACTTTCTTGGGTGGCGTAAGCCAGTGAACCTTGTTGCCTAGGCTTACACAGGCCCTTGGGCTAATAGCCTAGTACCTACCTATGAACCTATGAACCTATGCTGTAAGAACATATATGTGTGTTGGTGACAGATGTGCAACAGAGATATAGTAGACATTCATTAGGTGTAGCACACATGACTGTCCATGTGAACAGATGCCATTGTCACCACAACAACACTCTCTAATGGACTCACATTGACACTCTTTGCCAGGGCCACAAATACACTTCCTAACTACTTAGTTTACCACACTGCAGTAATGCACAGTTACTACATGCACCACAGGGGATATCTGGAGGTTCTATGGGCTAGGGCATGTGAACGTATTTGACATATCTTGGTATGCAAATGGGGGTTATACTGGGAGTGACTGTGGTTGGGAACATCATAACCCACACACAGACACAAGGTGCCAGCACTGATATGCATGTATGCATTGCTTCATGGGTGTGTAGTGGTTGGCTGTGCAATATGGCTGTACAAGGCTGGGTGAGGGGTAATCCTTGGCATCGCACTACCTGACAATGGTGTGCAGTGTGGTACAGGGGTGTAATGTCTACAATGTCCCAAACAGATGAGTACTGCATGAACTGCCCTGACATCCTGGTTACCATTGTGTATGGCCATAGCTTTGCAATGCATGCCATGTCTGTGTTTGATAGTCCTTGACATGGACATTGACTGTGATGTGCATGTCCCACAATACTGTACAGTGACATGTACAGGTGTACCTGGTATGGCAGGCACATGTTGTTGACAGACTGTTATCCTCCGATATGCCAATATTTGCCCGTTGTGGTGAAACCTGCTTATAGTCAGCAGATCGGCCCTGCACCTGCATTGATAGCATGATACAGGTATCACCTGGTGTCAGTGGTATTAGTCCATACAGGCACATATGTACGGCATTATATGGCCTCTGTGGATCACATTTGATGGCACCACATATGTCGCAGGCATCCAGTGGGGAACATAGTGAAGGCACATTGTCTGCAGTTATGTGCCTATTGTACCACTGTACAGGGTGCCATGTCCTCTGCAGCCCACTGCAATCACACCATGCCTACTATATATCATCAATGTGCATGGTGCTGGCAACATAGCAGGATATCCTAGGCAAGTGTGTTTGTGTATGACACATGGGTTCAGGACATATACCGGGTACTAGTAGGTTTGCATACATTGTTCACCAGGCCTTTTGCCACATGTAGGGTTATGGCTTGCCAACACAGTCCTGTGGCTGACTGACATCTGTGCACCTTGTGAGGTGGGATGTGTGTCATAAGACGGACACCATATATGAAAACTACAAGATCTGCTCCCCAACATGTCCAGTGGTTAGACACTCACAGCCACCCCCACACAGTCTCTGACAGTCAAACACACACACCTGCCATGTCCTGGATTCGAGCCCCTACCTACCTAGTGTATCACACTGCAGCAATACACATTTACGGCACGGGCTACAGAGAATACCGGGTTACAGCAGTCTTAGAGGTGTATTTCTAGGTGTGTGACATCAGCAGGATTGCCAAAGGTGAGTATATGACTTGTACGGAGGGTGAGTACTCCAAAAGCAGATGTCTGTCTTCAGGCAGACAGACACACACACACACACACACACACACACACACACACACACACACACACACACACACACACACAGAGAGTTGGCAAGTCTGGGATTACAACACTGGTGTAACTACTCTATCACACTACAGCAATACGCAGTTACAGAACGCACAACAGAGACTATTGGTGTACAACATTCCCAGAGGTGTATTTCTAGGTGAGTGACATCAGCAGCATTGCCAAAGGTGAATATATGATTTGTACGGACTATGGGTAGCCTAGAAACCATTTCTTTCTAGACAGTTTGAGACAGACAGATGCACACAAATTCACACACACAATTGGCAAGTCTGGGGTTAGAACTATTACTTACCTAGTATAAAACTACAACAGTATGCAGTTATGGGACGTGGCATGGAGATTACAGAGCTACAGCTCTCCTGAAGGTGTATTTCACAATGGATGGCCTCAGCAGGCTTGTCATAATACTGCTATGGGGAGGGCAGTGTGTGCATGGGCCATAACCCAGTCATGTAGGGGTTGACATGCCACATGTGGGCACACAAAGGGCCATATGTCACAGGTACATGTATACAGCTACTAGATGACTACTTCCCTGTACAGTCATGTTGCTCAGCTGGCACGTGCACCACATAGTCTGACATGCTGACAAATACAGGTGGCTAGTATCTGCAGTGAATGACATCTGCACCTCATGTGTTTGGGGCCCTTTGGCTGTGTGCTGGATGGGACAGGCACAAATGGCTCCTTGTCACAGTCACCCTCTTCCACACATCTATGTCTGTCTACTTTAGAAGTATTATAGTGTGTTGTCCTAACATATATGTCTGTATTCCTATCCACTGTGTGTGCAAGGCAGGCATGGTGCATATTGACATGTGTCTGCACTAAGAACTGCGACCGCCAGATATGTCCGGAACACTGGTGTTTGCAGACATGGCCTTCATGTGTTTAAATGTGTGAGCATGCCCAGTATGACCATTCAGTATGTTGTCGACTGACATTGCCTTCATACCTTCAAGTGTGTTAGCATGCCCTGTATATCCATCTGTATCACATGTGTTACATGTCCAGGTAGTCTGTACTGTGGTGCTGACCTTTGTGTTGTACACTGACAGGTAGCATGCTGTGTCTGCTGGGTATCCATCAGTCATGTGGTATTGACTGTTGCTACATTTCTGTATAGCGGGAGGGGGACACCTGACTGTATCTACATTCCTACACAGGAGCAGAGGGGCACACCTGACTGTTGCTATAAGTGTACGTTGGATGTGGGGCACACCTGATACCTATACACATTAGCTAGTACTGTACTGGTATGTCAGGCACTCCATTTCAGTGTATAGTCTTACCCAGTGTGCTGGCTAGAGGCATACCTGTGTACTACAGATCTTAGCTTTAATTACCAACATATTAGTTTCTGACTTCCTAGCCTTCACAACCTACATCCAACTGCCTGGCCTGCTGTAGGCTGTCCGTGTGGGTCTGTGGGAGGGGTTAGCCATAGGGCACATTCAGAGGCCATAGTACAGCATTTGTTTCTGTCGGTCTACACCTGTCCAGCTGGTTGAGACTTGTGTGGGTCTTATGGAAACACATGACGCTCAGCCCATTACCTGCAGTGGGTTTTGTCACCCTGTGTAGTACTGGCTACTATGGTGACTCCAGTATGTGTTCCAGATGTCATGGTGCCACTATGGGTGTCTACTGTCTGCTGCCTTAGCATTTGGCCACCCAATTCCCTTGCATGCTCACATCCATATGATAGTTACAGGTACCAACACATTCTACTACATTTGGCAATTGGTAGGTTGATTGACTTACCTTGAGGGTGTGCCAGACTTGAGGATGGTGTTTGAGGGCTGCCTATGTTGGATGCACATAGTACACTCCCTATACATGGCTGAGCAAAGGTAGTGTCATGTTTGGCATCCCTCTTACTGTCTGTGCGAGTCAGAGAGGGTGACATTCCCTGGGTCCCTACTGTGTCAGTGCATATGCTATGCATTGCCTCTTTGCCAAGGCCAGGTCATACTGGGCATGCCTCCTTCCGCCTACTGGGTCAGGCTCAAGTTGTTCCTCCTCTGAGTCACTCTGTGTCTGTACAGGCCTTGGCATTGGTGAGGGACTGTGTGGCCCTGCCCCATGCTGTTCATGCTGCAGCTGTTTCCACAGGATCATATTGTGTAGCATAGCACATACCATAGCAATCTGGGTACATGTAGCTGGTGAATACTGCAAGGCTCCACTGGATGTGTCCAGACACTGGAACCTTGACCTGAGCATCCCAAACAGATGCTCTATTATATGTCTGGCCTGTGCATGTGCCTCAATATGGCATTGTTGTTCAGGTGTGTGTGCATTTCTGATGGGTGTCATCAGCCACGGCTCCAGTGGGTACCCAGCATTACCCACTTAGGTGACCATAGGGGATGTCCATATTGGCAAAGCTGTGGTACAGCTGCGTCAGATGCCATATTTCTGAATCGTCATAGCTTCCAGGACAGCCAGCACACACATTCATTATAATGCCCTGGGCATTACATACGACCTGGGAGTTGATGGAGGGGATGCCCCTGTGGGTGATGGAGGCTCTACCCTGCTCACTTGGTGGTGCTTTGACACATAAGTGTGTGCAGGCTATAACTACCCCAGGGTAGTCTGCTATTTGGTGGAAGAGGTGCATATTGCTGGTCAACACCTCACGTGTGTTGAGGAAATATACGTGCTCACTGGCATGTGCTGACATGGCATCCAGGAACTGGTGGAATACTCTGGATGCTGATGCTTGTGAGATCCCCATGATATCCCCAGTTGTGCTTTGGGAAGTACCTGTGGCTAGTATACCTAGACCTACACATAACTTGGTATCCACTGGGATGGGTTCCCCTCGGCCTGTTTGATGTGTCCGGTGTGGCCGGCACAGCTCAACAATCTACTGTAGGAAGTCTCTGTCCACTTTATAGCAATCCACTATCTCCAGCTCATGTAGTCCCTGGTAGGTTACCCTGAGTCTGCACACTCTTCTCTGTCTCCTCACTGAGGGTTGTTCAGCAGCATTCATATCTTCACCACCCTCAGCCTCACATGTTGGTCTATGTTTCCTGCTGCAGCCCTTCTTATTTCATAGGTTTGTTTGTTAAAATTTCCCTGCATGTATACACCAATGGTGTAGAGTGTGGAAAACCAGAGGGGAAGGTGTTTGCTTAGTTTATAATATTGTTCTGGGCTGGGCTGGTCTGCTGCCCCTGTAATCAACTGATTCTGATACATATCACCTGTCACCTCAGCTAGTTCACCTTGATTACTCTCCTACTGCTGGTGTCCCTCCCAGTTGCAGTAGGCAGGTATAGACACACCCCTAGCTTAGCCGTGCTAAGCTAGGAGCAATCCCGAGCCACAGGGCTCCAATCCACGTACAGTATGCATGACACCCCCCCCCCCCATGATGTCACCCATATCCAAGTCCTGCTCCCAGCTATCTACACACATACACTCTTGGGACCTGCTTCACACCCTGGGGATAACCAGGATTCACTATCCTTTACCTCATTTTCATAGGATTGCCTGCTAATGCATAGTTACATGACCCATACTGAGCCTCTCTAAAACTAACCACTGCTTACCGTCATGCAAACCCGCACACAACTGTTAAAAGCTCCTTACTCACACCCTATTCAATGGCCCTTGTTCTGCCCAGCAACAAAACAACTGGCCTCTGCAAGGCTCGAAACCAGGACCCTGCACACCACAGATGATGTGGCTTTACTACTAAGCCATGGCAGATATGCATGCATCAGATGTTATCACGTACATATCATCCAGCACAGGCATTCAACAGTATAGGACATGTATTCCATCACGTAGATGTATTTGTGTTAATGTCCAAATATATATATATATATATATATATATATATATATATATATATATATATATATATATATATATATATATATATATATATATATATATATATATATATATATATATATATATATATATATATATATATATATATATATATATATATATATATATATCTCAAGAACCAACCTCATGACAACAAAGCATTAGACAAGAATGAAAAGGAAACTACCAGTGACTCCTGTATTATATACTGGTGTTAATCCCAAGGCAAGTGTGTTTCTGTGTGACACACGGGTTCAGACTGTATTCAGGGTAATATTAGGGCTGCTGACATTACTCACCAGGCCTTACTGAAGCTGACCATGGATCAACTTCCACTCGTGTGTTGACCCTTGCAGCAGTTACTACCTTCTGTGGTACAGTTTAAGGCAGGGTACCACTGGTTTGCCTTCATGGTTGTGTTTGTTTGAATCCTGTTTCTGTTTCAATGGCACAATAAGGGCACATATTTGAGTGCCTAAAGTGCATTTGTGTAGGACCCAGCATTTGCACATGCATTGTACATCTGCATGGGTGCCATGACAGTCACCACTTCACTCTTAAGGAGCATAACACTGGCTTTGAAGACTGACCATGTGTGGCATACTGTTAGCCAGGTTGGTGTGACTATGGGGATCCAGGTCATTAGTGTTGATGACATCCAACATGCATTGCGAACATGTGTTGGTACATGATGAGTCTTCCTGGTTCATAATGGGATAGCTGAGTGGCCATGATTATGGTGTCCTGTCTCACAGCTGGTATTCCCCATTACAGCACAATGATGGTTGGGATTTCTGAGGCATGGTGGATGATCTGTCACAAGGTGCAATTTGGATTACACTTTGGCACAAAGGTAGTTGCTCAGCATAATGCATCTTACGTTGTGCAAGTGCAACTTGTGTGGGGGTGTACATATCCCTCAGGAAGGTGGACACACCTGTGGCCCATGTGTTCCAATAAAGGATGTTAGCCAAAGAGCTGAGGTATGTGTTATAACATGGTCATACAGGGGTGCTCTCCAAAGCATTGAACTATATCTCAATCACTGCAGAGATATGTTCTCCATGTTTCAGATTGCTGTAAGTGAGTCCATATTGAGTACCAGATTTATATCATTGAATAGCAAGACCCACAGTTTACTTCTTGGCTGTCCCTGTTGCACCAGTGGACTTTCAATTGAACCTGGCATGATGAGGGCACTATAGGGGATGCATGGGCCATTGCCAGTATCCAGAGTCTCAGGGGTGATAGGTGCAGACCCTGTCTGGCAAAGTATCATGGTCTATCAACCATGTTATCCCAGGCAGAGAGATGCTGGATACTCTTTGCATTACACCAGTAAATGTCACAATTGTGGAATACAATCCTTGTCCCTGTACTGCTGCATCATTCTGGCCACTGGTAGAATGCTACACAGGCCTTGGGACACACCTGCATGGGCTACATGACCTGACAGTTCCTACATGTGTTTCCGTGCAGTCCAGGCTACTGCATCACAGGTCCTACACAATGACATATCATATGTCAGTGACATGTGTATAGTTCTAAAGGTGGTCAGAGTGTATGGGTATGTGACTAATCATGGCAGACAGGCAGCTGACAGTATGTTTGCCCTCATATAGCTTGGTGTGTAACATAGTGCTAGGGTTTGCGTTCACAAATGAGTACTGCTGGCCATGTCTCCGGCCACATGTTCTGAGGTGTGACACAATTATGCAGACTATGTCGTACATTCTTTGTATTCTGTTGTCTGTCTATTCTACCTTGGGAGGCCTATTGCTTGGCAAGATACGTAGAGGCCTCTGTGGATGTGTGTGATATCTGGTGGAATGTGTGTGTGTCCTTACTGTGTTCTGGTAAGGGTATGTGTTGGTTGTGGTGATGAGATGCATGTGTTAACCTTCACCTCTTGACTGTCTAGTCCACTCATGGGGATAGTAAGGACTGCCTCCAAGATCACCCCTGTAGCTGCATCCCAGACAATGTGTGGGGGTGCGGTGTTAGGCGGGTTTGGCAGTGTACATGGCATACAGATTGCATTCCCCCAGGATGGCCACATACACAAAGCTGACATTAATAAACACCAGTAGCTGAGTAGTGAACATGCCTGTATGAGCATTCAAGTACTACAAGTACCACGTACTGTATTTAGTATACTTACTGCTTATGAAGATGTTTTAGACAGTGATGCTCACGTGTAAATATCTGAGGTATCGACATGGCAACATTAGCTATTACAGGAACATGGCAGCTACCTTTAGTAGCATTCCCCCTCTGAGGGCCACATCACATCCTGCTAGTTGTTTGCAGATGATGCAAGTGTGAACATGGCTGTATCCTTGTCTGGGTATGAACACACATACCCAGCAGAACCATGAGCTCTGTTGGGCACAGACACCCACTCCCCACACAGAGTCAGATATCAATAGGCTCTGCTGCCACTATCAACATGATCAGGATATAATCAGATAATGTACGCCATCACCTATGAAGCTGCTATTACACATGGGCAGCAGTTTCCTACATCTTACACACCTACTGCAGATGTCACACTGGAGTTAAAGATGATATGCACCCTGTTTCATTACCAGTACTGTTAACATATTTCCAAGCAGCTGTTAGTCTGGCAATGAGAGGTTAGGCTACACAAATCTACATATTCAACCAGTGTGTCTCTACTGTCAATATCCACTCTATGTAGGTGTGCACATAGCCATTTGGCACAGCCCTGTAACAAGGGTCGGTACACATTTGCAGAACATGTACACATGCACAGCTGTCATTGATTGCAAACAATAGTAGAGAGGTGGATATTAGGCAAGGTGGACTTTTAGGCAAGGCTCATAAGACAAACCACCACAGTACATAGCACATGTAACCAGAAACTGAGGATATTGCTACTCAATGCCAGAAGTCTAAACCTCACATTGCACACACTCAAGGCATTCCTCAGTATGGAGAACATCGATATCTGTGCAGTAATAGACACCCAGTTTAAGGCTCCAGAGAGCACCCCAGCACCACCAGGCTATAACTCATACCACACCTTTCGGCCACAGAACCCGGACCGGAACACAAAAGGTGGGGGTGTATCCATATTCATCAAGGATACTCACACCTCCAGGTTAGTGGCACAGCACGATGCATCAGAGATCTTCCAAGTGCAAGTGACAATGGGCAACACTGCAATCCAAATTGTAGCTTGCTACAGATCACCCACCATGTCCCAGGACCCACATTCCACATTTCCGGGGACACTGGGAAATATGCGAGTCCTACCAAACACCCTAATACTGTGTGATGTCAACTACCCAAACATTAACTGGGAGAACTACTCGAGCACTAACTCCCTTGCCCAGTGCTTCCTAGAATTCCTCGACTCTTAACGCCCTGGAACAACTTGTCTACACCCCCACCAGAGGGAACAACATATTGGACCTGGTCATCACCAACATGGGCGACTGGTGTTCCACACCCGACATCAACCCCTCGCTGGTTAGATCAGACCATAGACTAATCACTCTGGATATTCACATTCCGCCCACAACCCTAAACAAGGAAACCACAGTGGAAATTTTTACAAAGCAGACTTCACGTTCCTTATACCTGAGGTGGAATGGTTCACAGCCCCCATGCCAATGGACAATGCTGTCCAAGATGCTGAAACCTATACAAAGGCACTCTATGATCATCTGCAGGAATGCATGGATCGTGCTATCCCAAGTCTAACCTGAACTCACTCCTCCAAGAACAGGAAACCAGTCTAGTGGATCCCTGCCATACACAGGCTCTACAATAGTAGGAGGTAACTAGTACAGATAAGAGCAAAATCCCTAGAAGGACAGACATCCCTGATCAGTATTAGCAATAAACTACAATCCCTCATGATATCATCCAAGGCTAGCTTCAAAAGACAATTTCCCAAGGACCCTACAGACAACTACAAAGCGTTCTTTAGCTATATCAAGAAACTAAGTGGGAACTCTCAGATCTGCTCAGAGTTGGTGCAGACTGGCACAATATACACTGAACCGACTGATATTGCCAGCATTTTGGCAGGCACATTCAGTGCAAACATCACAGCCTTCTCAACCCCTAAATGGCCCTTAACCATACCAGAAGAATGTATGGCCCCGGCAATCACCGACACACAGGATAAAACAGCCCTATCCAAAGCCACAAATGCAGCCTCAATGGGACTGGACAGTGTACCAGGCTGTGTCTTACATGAGCTCCAAATGAACTAACCCCTTACCTAAACACAATGTTCAAACACAGACTCTCTACAGGCTACATACCCACAGATTAGTGCACAGCAACAGTGATCCCACTCCACAAAGGTGGCGCAACAATGGACCCCAAGAACTATTACCCTATAAGCCTGACTAGCCTGGTTTGCAAGGCTATGGAGTGCATCATCATGGAACTCATTAACAGAGACATTGGGAACCTCCAGACACTCGACCCAACCCAGGTCTTCTTGATGAGTGCAGATCATGCCTACTGAACCTGTTTGATGTCTTACAGTCACCTAGACTTTAGGTGTGGGGTGTGGTAGTTCACACATACTACCTGGACCCCGCTAAGGATTATGACAAAATTCCCCATTCAGGTATTGTTTATAAACTCATCAGCCAGTACATACACCCATACATCACAGGTTGGGTTGCCAACAGGCTTACACACAGAACCCACATGGTAAGCCTAGCAGCCTCCAGGTGCAACTCTTAACCAGTCATAACTGGTGTCCCACAGGACTCAGTCCTGGGACCCCTACTGTTTGCCATATACTTCTCAGAGGTACAGGCAAACACAGGTGGACTACAGTGGACCGTGTTTGGCGATTACTGCAAACTGGGGTCCATAATTGACAGTCCAGCTGTCACAAACATCCTTCAAGGGGCCTCACATAGACCAACACAGGATGTCACAGTCATGGCCTCCAGCTAAAGGTCATGAACTGCATGGTCATTCCATATTGGGAAAACTAAACACCCACATATTAACACATGAGTGGCAGACACTTTAATACAGATGAGGTAATGGGTATGTGGGGACTACATTAGATAGTGATCTCTTCTTTGACAATCACATCTCCAAAGTACTTAGGCCATCTGTCTATATAGGCCATCTGATTACTTAAGGGTTCGCATCTAGACATACTGATGTTATTGTGCCCCTTTACTCATCACTCATCAATCCCATCATCGAGTATGATAACCCATTTGGGAAGTACCTCAGAAGACACATCCGACAGCTGAAGGGTCCATGAACATACCTTGCCAAGAGCATTACTGACCTCAGACATGTGTCCTATGCTGCCAGACTGCATGAACTCTTGTATTACTCAGTGGCATCTCATTTACTCAGAGATGATCTTTGTTGCCCAACAAAGACATGTCCAAGTCAGGTTTAATGGATATGCTCCACCTATGGGAATCCATGTCACAGTGAGCCACACACTGTAATGAGCTAAACCTTGCCACAACCGTAACTGGAAGATGCTGGAGTGATAGATTCCTGTCACAGGTACTCCCCATGATTTGGAACTACATCCCTGATTACATTATAAGGAGCCCCTCACTAACACTACAGGGACACCTTGCAGACTGGATGGGGAACAGTGGGTACACCCCAGGGATCCTGCAACTGGCTCTGCTCCACAGAGGGACAGTTAGTTAATCAATGGGGTGGCGACAGCTGACACATTTCAGCTAGGCATATGAATGGCCTCGGGCAGTTAGCCACATACCTACCTATGTACCTATGAACCTAAACATGCAGTATCAGCATATGCTGATAGCTTAATTTACTTTTCAGGTGTTGACTTACCTTGTGCCAATAGCGGTTGTGTGTGCAATAGTTGAGGGCTGCCTCTGTAGGATGTACACAGTAGACCACCTATATATGACAATTTACAGGTGGTCTTGCGTGTGTACCATCCATGTTTACTGTGTGTGCAGGTGGAGAAGGGTGTCAGTCCGTAGGTGCCTACACTATCAGTGGGTGTGCTATACATTCCCTCTTTGCCAAGGCATGGGCATACTGGGCACACCTCCATCTTCCTACTGGGGCTGGCTCAGGGTGTTCATGGTCTGAGTACCTCTGTGCCTGTGGGGCCCTTGGCAATGGTGATGGGCTGTGAGGGCCTTCACCAGTCTGTCCCTGCTGCAGCTGTTTCCACAGGATCATATTGTGTAGCATGGCACATACTATGAAGATGTGGGCACACATGCCTGGAGAGTACTGCAAGGCTCCACCAGATATGTCCAAGCAATGGAACCATGATTTCAGCATCCCAAACACATGCTCTATGATGATTCTGGTTTGTGCGTGTGCCTCATTATGGCATTCTTGCATGAGTGTGTGTGCATTTCTGATGGGAGTCATCATCCAAGGTTCCAGTGCATAGCCAGCATCCCCCACCAGGTGGTCATATGGGATGTCCCCCCCTGGAAAATACCTGATACAACTGTGAGGCATGCCAGATGTGGGAGTCATGATAGCTTCCAGGGCTGCCAGCACACACATCCATGATAATGCCCTGGGCATTGCACATGACCTGGCAGTCGATGGAGGGGTATCCCTTGCGGTTTATGTATCGCCTACCCTGCTCACTGGGTGGTAACTTGATGTGTATGTGCATCCAGTCTATTGCACCCAGTACCTCC
>NC_056741.1:892746478-892781478 GCF_019279795.1 Protopterus annectens | reverse complement strand
CTAGAGGCCTATGAGTCACTGAGAATTATAAAAGTGATAGGATAGTGCCTGCTGCCATCCATGTCATTAACATTCCTTAACGTGAACTTCAGTGCTTTATCCAGTCTACTAATCCATACCCTTCAGAAAATGCATGTTAATGCACGACCTGTTATTCTATTAACTTTCTAAGCTGAGAAGAGAAACTCTAAAATTGTCCCCACTTTAGGAGCTTTATTCTTCCTTTTTATTTTGGCTTTGTAATTAAGACATTAAGAGGTATGCTTCCAGGAAATTGGCTGTGGTAGGATATTCAGGCTGTAGGCCTTACCCAGAGCTTGATCTCAGCTTCCAGTTACTTGTCACAGAGACTTCCCTTGGTGCACTCCATGACTTAGGTCTGATTGACTGGGTTATCATATGCCACACCTCCAAGATATTCCTTCCAGATAATCATTCATTTGAAGAGCTAACTTTATGAAGGCTTTGGGATTGGGACCATCCTTTTATAGCATGACAATATGATAACTGAGAGTTCATTATTAATTAATGAAGAATATTCTTCTTACTAATTTTTAAGCATATTTTCCCATACACAACATAAGTTTAAGGACACATTACCTACTTGATATCACCTGTATATTACAGCTGCTGCATTCAAGCATAAAAAGGGGGTTTTGGACTTATAACAATGAATTTCAATCAGCATTTTTGTTGACTATGACAGGCCTATGAGACACTATGTATTATAAAGGGTAGTGCCCATTGGTACAAACTGGAATTGCCATCAGTGCCTATTTAGCCGTTGTAAAGAAGCATTGCCAATTATCAAGTGGAATATCTACCCAATAAACTATACTTCATGGAAAAGAAGGCTCCAACTGATTGCTCACCACTCTTTTTATGGTGGAATAGCTCCTTTCCTCATTGTTTTAATTTATGATGATGTAGCATACAGGATGCTCCTTACTTTGAATGTCTTTGGACAGCACTGTCTTCAGATACATCATTACATACAGTATGGTAATTTTTTTATTAAAAACACGTTTCACCAACACAGGTTCCAAACATAATACCCATTTTAATTCTTTAAGGGTGTTGTCTGCCTCATGAGACCATTGCACTAACAGGACCTTACCCCTTTGCTAGATCTGTCAAAGGTCAGACAAGCTAAAATTAGACACAAACTTTCTGTAGAATATGGCTGTTTCAAGAAAAAATAAAACATTCACCTGTCTCTTAGCGAAGATTGCAGGAGAGTCCTCTGTTTTTATTGTTAAAATCTTACCACTTTTCTTACCTGTAAGGTAACTTTAGTAATTTGCTTTCACCTAGCCTGTTTACTCCTCTTATCAGTTACCGTCTATCTAGCCCGTCTGATAAATTCTAACACAGCCTGCACTTTTGCTAAGTGAGGCTTCTAGTCATCTCAGCGAATAGTTATGTCATTGACGTACACTACAGCATATCAGGAATGAGGCTTCAGTATAACATCCATCAACCTTTGAAACATAGCTGGAGCCTTATGTCAGGTAAATAGTAGCACTGCATACAGAAATATGCCATCAGTGGGCTGTGAAGGTTATGTTTTCTTTGTAAAAGGAAATAAGTGATATCTGCTCATACTGCTAGTCTAAAGATAAGGATTTAGCTTTTCTTAGGTTCTCTTTCAGCATGGGATACCTATCAAATTTTGATATGCTATTCATTTTCCAAAAGCTGCTACAGAATCTAATGCTTCTGTCAGGTGTAGGGACTAGAAATATTGGGCTGCTCCATTAACTTTGTGAATCTTCTGTCATTCCTAGCTTGAGCATATTTTGAACTTTTTCATTCTTAACTGTTTTGTCACCCTGGCACTCTGTAAGGCCTCAGTCTAAACTTCATTCCATGTGTTGTTTCTGTGTTACATGCTATTGTATTAGTTCTCACAGGCATTTCTGAGAGCACTTTTATTTTTTAAGAGAAATTCTGTTCATTCCTGTACTGGCATTCTTGGCAGGAATTCCCTAACTGCTCGAGGTAAATATTCTCTGGTCTCTACTGAAAAAATGTCATTCTGCAAATTCACTGAAATATTCTTTACTTCTGTTCATTTCTTTGATGCATGAATATGGTAGAATGCTTTGCAATCATACTAAAAAGCAAATAAATGTAGACAAAAAAAAACTATAACCTAACATTCAGAATAATAATAAACAAAATCTTAAAAATTCTGGACAGACATTAAAGAAATTTTGCATCCAGGCCAAAAATTCAACCCTAACTCTTCTCCCAATAACTCACCACTCAAAACTACAATACAGTTCAACTCTTATTTCATAGATAATGTAGTATCTCTAACCAAGGATTCCTCAACATCTAATCCTAACCTTGCCCAGCTGCCATGTATCACCACATTCACTTTCATCTTAAAACCTGCGCCTACAACCTACATAAAATTACTGTTAAACTCAAACCATGCTCTACATCAGCTGATGACCTTCAAAGCAAGCACAGTAAAATATCAGCCAATAGAGTTGCCTGTCCTATTTCAATCCTTATAAATAGGTCACTCCAAGAATCCTATTTTCCTCCTCTCTGGAAAAAAAGTCGCACATTATACCTCTGCACAATGGAGGACATTCGACAGACATTGCTAACTATATACCTATAGCAATCATATCGCGTTTCTCTAAAATACATCAAAAACATATTCAAAAACAATTGCTAAACTATCTCCTGCAGAAAGAACTGCTATCCTCCACACAACATAGCTTCCATCCTTTCCGTAGTACTAATACTGCACTTCTAACCTAAATAGATACTGTCAATAAAGCTAGAGATAACGGCAAACTAGTCTCCTCCTTATTTCTAGACTTGCCTAAACTCTTCGACACAGTTTGTCACAAAAAAACTTCTACTTCCCTTCTATGGTTCAAAATCAACGTATCCAATAGGTATGTCAGTACACAGATGACTCTACACTCACTTGCACATCTGACAACATGGAACACCTCAATAAATGTACTGAGGAAGCTTTAACAGCCATTGAAACATGGCTTTGTAACTCACAGCTCATGCTCAACCCCCCTCCCCCCAAAACAATTACTACTTTTTCCCCCAATCTCTCTCTGATGAAAAAAAATTAAAGTCCTCTCTCTTTGATAATACAACCATTGAAGTCACTTCTCATGGAAAATTATTATGGATAACAGTGGAATCTTAAATTCGACCTGCATATATAAACTTGCATAAGAAAAACTCATCAAAAACTTTGTCACCAATGCAACTAAAATTATACTTGCCACTACTTATATCCTCTCCACACTTCTTTATGGCTGTCCCATCCTTACTAACCTTTAAGCATCACAAAAATCAAAACTTGAACAATTCTAGAGTAATGTTGTTAAACTTGCAGCAAATAACCTTTCAGAACCTATCACTGTATATCACTAAAAAGCCTAAATTGGTTAGAACTATCACATCAACTAACATATACACAGCTTCTTACCGCCTATAAAATTATACAGCATCCTTCTGCTTGTTCAATACTAAATAACATTCTACACAATTATATTCCTCATCAGTCATTATGATCCATTGACCAAAAATTCCTCTCTGTCCACAAACCTATTAGTTCTGCTTGGCATCGTCTATACTCGTACCATGTTGCTAAGGCCTGGCACTCCTTACCTGTATGCATCAGGTCAATGCTCTCTCTCCCATCCTTCAAAATCATTCTGAAAGACTTCCTAGCCAAAATCTGGTTTTGTTCTTACTCAACACCAGGAGAAAATGTATCCCTATATGTGAACAAGTACATAATCATACCTTACATTTCTGTGCTCTCCCTTCTTCACTCACTTCCTTACATCTCTCAAATTTTCTTCCCTGGCTTTCTCTCCAAATATACCATAAACTTGCTTTTCTCTCACTTCATATTGCAATTCCTATTTATATTATAGTAACTTACCTTTAATTTCTCTAGAAACTGGCTAAAATTTCTCTAACTATTAAATCATTTAACTTGTATCTCATCTCAACCAATGTTTTCATATTATGTCTAATTTGGTACAATTATTTAAACTTTAGATGTTTTTGTATTATTTTTGAGGACTGTAAAATGAATGCTCTTAAAATGCTTTGTAATACTTTAGAGCTTTTATGCTCTGGCCTCCACTGAAAATGGACTCCTATCCAGTCAGACTTTCCCAGTAATCAAATGTTAATAAATACATAAATATTTGCTCTTTCTTTCTCTTTCCTGCTGTCTAGCTTTTACTTCACTGAATTTTTTTCTTTCAATCATCTCAAATGACCCTTTCCTCTTAGCCAGAACTTGTTTTCTTTGGGGCACACAAGCAGTAATACTGGCTTAAATTCTTTAAGTTGGACATTTTTGTTATAAATTAGTTGTTTCACCTCCATTGTTTTCTGCATGTGCTCCTTTACTATGAACATAACCAGCTTTTGGCTATCCTGCAGACTTGAAGCATAGCTAAGGTGGGGCACAAGGAGTTATGTGGTATGATCACAATCAGCAGTTCCCAACGGACATAAATGCCAATGCTATAATTGCAGTCAGGGCTGAAGCACTTCAGCACTTAGTGAGGGGGTATTGTAGTTATAGCAAACCTCTTGCTACAATGTTGCATAGAAGAGCTTCTTTTTTTCATTCTTTTTTTTTGTCCATAACTATGAGAAATTACCTTTTTTTCAGGTTCACAGGTGTTTAATAGGCTAACAACTAAAAGGGCCTTTTTAAGCCTAGCCATGCATCCCAAATCTCTGACAAGTTCTTGTACCCTTGATAAGTGTAAGCAAGGGCTTGGGAGATGAAACATTTACAGGTTTCCTGTGCCCATTAGAGACATAGGTGCCAAACCAGGGATGAATTCCTGTTCCCCATCCAACTGTCCAAGTTGCACTTGAATTGGGTAAGGGAGGAACCCTGCTTCACATGGATGGGGAGCCTGTTCCAGAGACGAGGTAGTCTCTGGGATACATACACGTCTCTCCAGCAGGTCCTATTTATATCACAGGCAAGGTTTAAGTCTTTAGAACAGTTAATTCTGGTGCAGTTTGTTTTGTAGATATGCAGGAGGTTCATCAGAGTGGGATCTGACAATCTTGAATGAAAAATGGCACACAAAAAACTTGAAATAAAAAACACTGCCACGGCAGTTGCAGAGTGTAAAACCAAGGAATTTATTCTATAGTAACTTTAAGCGCTTTTCGTTTGCTGACCCACAAACTTCTTCAGAAGTAAGATGTGAAGGTACAAACCATTTTTAAACAGACTGTTAGTCAAACAGAGATGAGGTGACACTGAATAGCCAGAAAAGTAAAAAGTGGCTTATTAGTTTTTATGTCTAGTTTTTAAATTTTGTAATGGTTCTTTATGCTTACAGTAGGAAATAATCGCCAGCTTGTTATATGTTTTGTTTTATTTTAGATACATCTTTGACATTGTTACACAAGTAATGGTCCTTTATGCTTATAGTATGTAACAATCACTAACTTGTTACATGTTTAATTTTTTTTAGATACATCTTTGACATTGTTACACAAGTGCACATATTTATTATAATGTTCATAGACTATTTTGTGTTGTCACAGTGTGTTTAGATCAGCTGTATGATTTAATATAAGCAGGTACATTTTAAATCAATAATGTTTACGAAGGTGTATCTCTTTAATTAGACCCTTGCATGATTAACATTGTTAATGATTGGGTAGTTTGACTACCGGTCTGTTTAAAAATGGTTTGTACCTTCACATCTTACTTCTCAAGAAGTTTGTGGGTCAGCAAACGAAAAGCGCTTAAAGTTACTATAGAATAAATTCCTTGGCTTTACACTCTGCAACTGCTGTGGCAGTGTTTTTTATGATGTGATCTGACAATGCCCTGTATGCCAGGCATAAAGCTCCACTCAATAGCCTGTTAGATAGGCCTTGAGACAATCTGCATAGGGAATTTTACTTATGCCCTGTATTCCTTTAGTGAGGAACCTCTGTGGAGATTCCAGTTGTTGGATATGCCTGGTTAGATACATATCAAAGGGGGCATTGTACTCAGTGATAGAGCTGATGAATGCCCAATGTAGTGGAACAATAAATGTCTTGGATTTAGATGCCATGCCTTTATTTATAAGTTGCACAGCATAGAGTGATTTCCTCACTACTGTAGACACATGATGGTCAAAGGCTAGATTACTGAATGTATGTGTCCCTAAGTCCCTGACTATTCGGTCAACTCTAAGGGGTGTGTTGTCAATAGGCTAGTTACCAAGGGTGGATGACTTCCCAAAGGATACTATTATAAATTTCTTGGCATTCAGTTTTAATAAATGGCTCTGACACCAGTTGTTTGTCTGTGTCAGCCTATCCTGAAGAACATTTGTATCAGTGTGGAATTCAGTGACAGCTCCTAATTTGCAATCATCTGCAGATTTAGTCAGTCAGAGACCATTGACATTGGCCTTGAATTCTGTGAGGTAAATGCCAAAAAGGAGCTGTCCAAGGACCAATCCCTGAGGGATTCCACTTATGACTGGCCTCTTTTTGTAGAGGTGGACTCCCCAATTCTAACTTTCTGTGTCTTGTCTGTGAGCCATTTGGCTATCCACAGGGTGACATATGGGTCTGTACCTAACCTCTTGAGTTTGTTAACAATGCCATAATGGAGTATTGTGTCAAATGCCTTGGCCAGGTCAAGGTAGGCAGCATGAACCATTTTGCCCTCATCCATTGCTTTGGTGACCTTCTCAAAGAAGTCCACCAGTTTAGTAGGCATGACCTGCTCTTGACAAAACCAAACTGGTTTAGGTCCATTGTCTGGAGGTCTGCTATATCACTATTGATAATTCCCATGATAATTCTTTACATGGCTTTACATATAAGACTAGTGAGATCTATGTGTCTGTAGTTTTCAGGGTCTGTAGATGGCCCACCTTTGTGCAGAGGGATAACTGTTGCTGTTCTCCATTCATGAGGCATTAAGCCTGCTTGGAGGCTACAGTAAAATAGCAATTCCAGATGGCCTGACAGGTCATGTTTCATGCTATTTAGAAGGCATCCTGGGATATTGTTTGGGCCCATTGATGCAGTGTTCTTGGCCTTAGAGAGAGCATTAAGGACCTGTTCCCTAGTGATAGCAGGGGGAGTTATAGTTGATGTTATTTCCTGAATTTATCAGCCAGTAGGTTTACTGTATCTTCTGGCTCAGTATAGGTGGCTCCATTTACAATGAGCTCTGCACATAACTGTGTATTGCCTTTGAGGCTGCAAACATAGCTAAAGAATGCATTGTGGTTGTCCTTGGCCTGGGAGCCCATATTTACCTCAAATGTGGCTTTGGTAGACTTTATTTGTCCTTGGAGTTGTTTGTTTAGTTTGATGAGAGTGTTTTTTATCCTGATGGGTGCTGCACCTCCTAATTTTTGCCATGACTTTCTTTCTTCTGTTATGCAGCCTATTGATTTTGTGAAGTCCACCAGGGTGGATTCTTTTTTGAGTTAGTTCTGTACTTTTTCCTGGTGGGTGCAGCTGCCTCTATGTAGCTATTAATGTGCTAGACAGGGTTTCTGTGAACATAGACAGCAGTGTTCTCAGGGTTTATAGGGGTTTGAATTTTTGCCAGGTTATCATTTAATAGCAGGAAGTTAGCCTTAGAGTAGTTCCTGAATATTCCAGGTTTAGCTGGGAGTCCATGTTATATTTTTACTTCAAAGGAGACAGTTTTGTGGTCTGACCTTATCAGGGGGATGACATTACAGTAGGGGGGTGTGCAGCACTCTCCCACATTAGTGAGGACCAGATTCAATATGGCTACACCCCTGGTTGGTGTATTGACAATCTGGTCTAGGGAGTTTGTGTTTACAAAATCCAGAACTCTCTGTGCTTGTACATTTGGTGTCATTTATGATTTGCAATTAATAATGGGATAATTAAAGTTGCCCATGAACATGGTATTGGGTTGGATAATGAGTGTTTCCAATAAAGTTAAATACATAGTATGGCTTTCCTGTGTCATAGAGTGGGACCTATAGCTTGCAAGGAAGTGGTATTGGAGTTTTCCTATGGTGATTTGAACATGGAGCAGATCCAGTGCATTGCCCTTTTTGACCAGCCTTAAGGAATATTTATTTTTGATGTAAATAGAGACACCTCCACCTGTAGTCCCTGTCTATGTAGTAGCTGGTCTAAATGTGTGGAAGGCATTATAACCTTGCACTGTTGGTGTGCTCTCTGCTATAAACCATGTCTCAGTGACTGCACAGACATACGCATTCTGTAAGGTGAAGAGAGCTTTTATGGAGTGGAGTTTTTTATTTAGACTTCTAACAGTGAGTAGTAATACCGTTAGATTTTCTGGGTTTTGATTTGCTAAATTGGAAGTACTTTCAGTTTGTCATTGCCTAAAAAAGGCACTGTGGGGGAAACAATATTTTAACTAATATTCAAAAGTCTGGAGGGGAGAGGTGCAGACCATCCCTGCAAAGCAGAGTGGTCTGTTGACCATCTGCTTCCATGGCTGACAAATATTGCACCCCCTTAGAATGGCACCAGAAACTCAGTCAATTATTAAAGGCAGCCATCTCAGAATCAAACCCTCTATCTTGTATCTGTGAGGTAAAGACCTTAACCATTATGACAACCCTCATGTTTTTTTTTTTTTTTCATCTTAGAGTAGAGGGGTACTGAGCTGTGAAATAGCACTGGGCACTAGACAAGTATGTTACAGCTCACCTGCAAAGTAACCTAATGTTATAGCATACTTTTAAATAGCATCTTCTCTTCATCATAAGCTTCTTTAGCAAAGTCAAGTAGTTCTCTGGGATGCTTGCCAGATGGAAGTTCAAACAGGATAAACTCAGTTGAAGCTTGTGGTACCTCTTGGATTGCAAATAGTATGTAAGGTAAGAACTGGCGCCAGTTTTTGCCATCCATGTCATTAACATTGCCTAGCTAGGACTTCAGTGTTTTATTGAACTTACTAATCCATCAATCTGCATATTGTAGACTGATGTCTTTGACCATCACTGGCATATCTGATGTAGTATGCCATAAAGGGATTGCCTTATTCAGTGAGTATTTATTTAACAATACCCACTCTGGACAATAGCAGTACCAGTTGTCTGGAAACTTTGCAGTATAGGCTAATATTGCTAGCATGTATTGACAATGCTATATTTTACTACTGGCACCATAATTTCCTTAGCAATATGTACAAATAGCACCTCTGTGCCAGGCATTGGTATTAAGGGACTCAAAATAATTTTCTGTTTTTCTGGAAAGGAAGCACAAAAGCTACATCTGGCCAGGAAAATCTGGCTGATACTCTTGCCTTTGTTATATTCATCATCAGCTGTCATAATGGTTAAGAGCTTTGCCTCCCATGCATAAGGTACAAGGTTTTATCCTGACCTCCATCCAATGCCTGTTTGGAGTTTGCATGTTGTCCTTGTGTCTTTGTGCGATTCCTCCCACCTCCAAAAAACATGCTGCTTCCATCTCAAACTCATCAATGAATGGACCTGTGGGCAGCAGCACAGACTCTACATGGTGCCCTATAGGGATCGCTTTGGGCATATATTGTGGTGCGCATTATCCTCATGATAGGAGAACATGGATCACAGACTGCATGTCAAAGTAAGGCTAGCCACTCAACAGTGTAAAATATAGCTCTAGGTGATTTGGTTATGTTGACTAATATTAACTAATATTGCCAAATGGGCAGGGGTACTTGCCAGTGATAAGTGGGTTGAGGATCCAACCTATGCCAGGGACCCATGCTAATGATGAGAGGGGTATATGTGCTCCTTTTGGCAAATGTGTGTCTGTCATAAAGCCCAACAGCCCTGGATTAATAAGCTACTGGCTGGCTGGCTGATGTCCAGTTGTCCAGCCTGGGTTACCTGGGATAGCTTTGTTGAGTGAAAGCCGGATGTAAAACCAATCAACCTGCCAAACATGAATTGAGAATTGCTACATTCAATTTAGGTTCACTGACAGGATGCAGCTTGGAAATGGATGACATGATGGTACAGAGGAGGCTGGACATCCTATGTGTCCAAGAGACAAGACAGAAGAGCGATGCAGCAAAGATATTTGGCTTGGGATCCAGAGTCTACTACTCAGGAGGATGATGGGCTAGAAATGGTGTGGGAATTGTGATGAAGGAGAAGCTTTAGAAGACAGTGAGAATATCATCAGAATTAGTTACAGACTCATGGCAATCAGACTTCATTGTAATGATAGGGAAGTATTCATGACCTCAGCCTATGCACCACAGTAGGGTTGTGATAGTGAGGAAACAAGTGCATTCATACAGCAGTTGCAGGACCTACTAGATAAAGCAGGTCAACATGAATTGGTGCTGATAATATGTGACTTGAATGCACATATCAGGACAGACAGACAGAACAGGATATGAGAACTGCCTGAGTCCACATGAGTGAGGCAACAGAAAGAAGGAGAGGCCATTCTAGACTTCTGTCTGGCAAATGGCTTGATAGTAGCCAGCACATGGTTCAGAATGTCTGACAATCAGAAGATCACATACAAGAGTGCCCTTACATGCAACTCATGTAGATTTCCTTCTAGAAAGGAAAGGGTTCTGGGGTAGAATCAGTCATTGCAAAGTCATCCCTAGTGAAACAGTCAGCCCACAGCATAAACCACTGGTTGCCACAATCAGCTGCAAGCAATGGTCAAAGAAGGCTCTGAGGTCAACAGAGACCAAGCTGAAGACCTGGAAGTTGACTGGAGAGAAAGCACAGCAGTTCAAGGAATTACACAGGGCACTAGCATCTCAAGAAGAGGAGGAAATATGTGGAGTTGAAGAAGAATGGCAGTGCCTTAAAACAGCACCTGTGAGGACTACAGAACAGATATGTGGCTGAGCCAGGTATGGAAATAAAGTACATAAGGAAAGTTGGTAGTGGAATGCCAAACTCCAGGAAGTCATCAAAATAAAGGAGTGCAAGAAAAAGTGGAAAATAGAAAAGACAGACCAGGCTAGGAAGGACTACTGGTTGGCAAACAAAGAAACTGAGAAAGGAGTTACAATAGCAATGAACAGGGCACCAGCAGCACTCTACCAGCTTCTAGAAAGTGACTCAGTAGGTGGCACAAAGAAGCTGTATTAGGTTGCAAGGTAAAGACAGAAAGATAAGAAAGATAGCCAGACACCCTTCATAAGGGATGCTTACAACAACCTTCTCACCAGTCCATAGGACATCAAAGGCAGATGGAAGGAATACTTCCAGAAGCTTTTGAATGAAGAAAACCACACAGAAGCTGTACTGCCCCAGACACAGCCTACAGTGAGAGAAGAAGAGGACCACCCTAAAAGAAGAAGTAAGGAAAATGAAGTTAGGGAAAACAGCAGGCTCAAATAAGGTCACAGCAGGTATGATAAAGATACTAGGTGAGATGGGGAGAAATGGCTGCAGAGAGTAATCATAGCAGTGTGGAGAGAAAGGCATATCCTAGATGACTGGAGAATAGGCATACTTGTCCCAGGGTAAAAGAACAAAGGGGGCATCCACAACTGTGGATAGTACGGAGGTATCAAACTCCTGTCATATTGTATGAAAGCTCTGGAGACAGTGACTGTAAAATGGATATGCCAAACAGTAGAAAGTAAGATGGGAGAAGGGAATTTTGGATTCAGATCAGGATGCAGCATAACTGACCTGATGTTTGCAGTGAGACAGAAAGTTGAAAAGTAGCTAGAGATCCAGAAAGAGTCCAACTGTACATTCCTAGACTTGGAGAAAGTATATGACAAGGTCTCAAGAAGGCTGATTTGGGCAGTACTGTGGTGGTTTGAAGTCCAAGAAACATTGGTAGAATTAGTGCACAAGGACCCAGTAACTCTAGTATGAACAATGTTCGATCTCACAGAGGGGATCCCAGTGGGAGTTGTGTGCATCAGGGTTCAGCTCTGAGCCCACTGCTCTTCATACTGGTGATGGACTACATTAGTAAACAGGTCAGAGGGAACAGATCAACAAAGTTGCTGTATGCAGATGATGTGACATTACAGGCAATCCCTGAGCAAGAACTTCAGCAAAGGATAGGGGAATCTAATGCAAAACTGAAGGCACATGGGATGAAACTAAGTACAGATAAGGCAGTGGTAATTGCAATAAATTGGGGAAATCAGAAAAAGCTGAGATTTGAGAAGGAAAAATAGTGCAACAGGTTAATAGCTTCAAGTACCTGGGAGGGGTGGTTGAAGAGAATGGAAGCCTGAATGAAGAGGTCAAAGCTAGAGTCAGAGGGGCTGCAGCTAACTGGTATAGAGTGTCAGGTATAGTATATGACAGAAGAATGCCAAAGAAGCTGAAATGTAAGGTGTACAAAACAGTACTACTGTATGGTACAGAAAGACGGGCAGTAAAGGGAGAGCAGATGATAAAGCTAGAGGTGATGGAAATGAAGTGCCTGGGAAGGGTGGTATGATGCATACTGTGGGACAGACAAAGAAATGAGGACATAAGAGCAGAAGCCAAAGTAGTTCCAATTGCAGAAAAGATCAAAGAGAGCAGATTATGGTGGTTTGGGCACATGTGCAGAAAAGCGGAAGACAATCTGGTGAGGAAGATTTGGGGCAGACAGGAAGAAGGTAAGAGGAAATGAGAGCATCCAGCAAAGAGGTGGATGGATTGTGTGAGAGAAGATCTGTGACAGTCAGGCATGAGTGTCAAAGAAGGCAGGAGTGTGGCATTGATTTGAGAGAGTTGGCGACAGTTAACATGACATCCTGACCCCATGTAGAAAATGGGAAGGGGGTATTGATGATGATGATGATGATAATAATGTTACATCCATCATTAGGTGACCTCCTAACATATGGCTATGGGCTAGCTTCATTACTTATGTCCTATAAGGTTTTGACAGTAGCAATCAAGCAAGATGCCTTCCCTTTCTTTTTTAATCTATAAAATAGGTAATCTTTTAACTCACAATAGGGCTAAAAATGAATGAAGCATCCTTTCATTATCCTCCTCTATATCTGTGCTTATATTTTCCCTTACCCTACTACAGGTGTAACCAGCTTAAATCTGTCCTGCAAATTAGCCTAGTAGTATAGCAATCATACTTGTAAATGATGTATTCTCTTCTCTTCTTCTCAAGATTCCTTAGAAGTGCCAAGCAGTCCTCTGAAATGTCTGCTATACAAAGGATCAAATGGGGTAAACCCAGATGAACTTTGTAGCACTTCACTTATAGTAAACAGTAAATGGGTAACAAGATGTCTCAATTGTAATTATTTGTGTCAATAACTTTTCTTTATATGAGCTTTAGTGTTTTATTAAACTTCTCTACTAATTCATCAATCAGAAGATGGTAGGCTGACGTTTTTTTTTCTGTCTTGAGTTTGGTATAACTAATGCCAAATCCTTAATACAAAGAGAGTGCCTTGGTCAATAAATATCTCTTTAGGGAATACCAGCACTTGAGGATAACAATATCTGTTCTTTGACAATAGCCTTGGAATTAGATTTGCATAATGGCATTGCTTCTGGAAAATTTTACTATAATCCACTATTATTGGCATGTATTGATACCTTATGCTTTAATTTTATACCACAGCATCTTTAGCAATCAGTTCAAATGGCATTCTAAAATATGTGTTGATGTCAATGGATATTTAAATCCTGATTGGGGTACAGTTTTCTGGTCTGGTATTCAGGACAAGAAGCGTATGACTCTATTTGTTACATTATGCTTGGTCAGCAAAATCTGGCTAAAACCCTTACCTTAGTTTTGACCATCTACAGGTAACCTCCTAATGTGTTACTGTGGGTTAACTTCAATATCAGTGCCAAAAACTTACAGGTCATTAGAATTTACTCCATACATTTATTTAACTGTTTTCCACTAAATCAGAGTTACTTTTTTCACCAGCTTGTCTTGGGGTAGAAGGCAAAACTTCCTCTCTAAAACTGCTGACACTGGAGCTTCTTCTATGTTTTCCTCTAAGAAAGTGTCATTCTAAACAAAAATCATCTTCTAGTTTACTTTCTTTGCCACCTGAACCAGCATCCTGGGTGCTTACTTTTCCTTATGGTTGCTCTTCCTCTAACCCTACTACACTCTTTTTCTTGTCTGTGTTGTTTTCCCTTTCTTTTAGTGTGAGTGAATACCACCCACTTAATTTATTTTTCTTTCCTATGTTTCTCTCCCTAGGCATAGAGTACTCAGAACAACATTTATTTCCAGTTCTAGGCCTTTCCTTTCTTACATTGCTTAGATTCTGCCTTTATACAAGTTTTCTGCTTGACTCTAGGAGAAATAGGTTCAGCACTTTTCATTTTCAAACCTATCTCACCTGTGTGGTTGCAGTAGTTACGGGATAGAAAAAGTAGGAGTTTTCAGGGTCCTAACTTAAATGTAGCACCTCTTCTATTTTCATTGTCTCTGTTTGTGTGTAAACATTTCTTTTAAGTTTCTGTGCAAACGTCTGTCTGTTTGCAATTCTTATTTGAGTTTTCTGTCAGTTTAGTGTCAGTTCCTATACTGTCACCTCTTTCAGTTTTAGATGTCTGTTTCTCTTTCACTGAGAAAGGATTGTGATAGCACAAGGATAATTTTACTCTCTAACCATAATCCAGATTCTAGCCCCATCTGTACCTTCTATGTTAATTCTTTCCTCCTGGTTTTGAATCTGGAGCATTATATGAGTGTCAGTATGTTGCTCTCTCTCTCTCTTTCTCTCTCTCTCTCTCAATTCTTACACAGAGTGGCCTTACCAAATTTTTTTTATCTCTTTTCTTTCTGAATGTATTTAGACTGTCACACTGTGTCTATGGATTATCTTTCTTCCTGTATCTTCCACAATGCTTTGAAATAGGGAAATTGTTTGGCTAGTATGACATCATTAATCAAGTTTATAGTCACAACCCACAAGATGTAAAGGTTGTCCTAGAGCTGTTTGAATTTTTTCATGTGTGAGGGATATTACTTTCTATGAAGGTATATTACCTCAACTTTTTGTTTTCTACTAGTATTATACTTACAAACTGTGGCTCTTTAATAACAACAATCATGTTTATAGAGCCTAGCAAGTCTTGAACCTCTCTTCTGTCTAGAAATACAGTGCATGCCACTAACTTGGTTATAACACAGTGACAAAATACTGACTCAGTTATGCTGGCTGCAGTCATGCCCCACTTTACAATTAAAAATAATTTACTTGGCTTCTTCCTAATACTTCTTGTTATGGGACAAGATCAGCTTATTAAAATGTATATTAATTTTAGTTTATTAATGATGCTATAATATAATTTGTATGCAGGGCTGAGAAAATACAGCTTCATCAGCTACAGTATTGCTGTTTCTTAAACTGCATTCTTTTAGCATGTAATAAGAGATAATAGTACATGTTGCATGAAGTTGAGGCACGTAGTTACTACAAACAGAATTTGTTAGCCTGACTCCTCCAAGCTAGGAGTGCATTGTTGCTAGGGCAGGTTTGAAACATCCAAGGTCAGAAACAAGACCCCTTGGAAGCCGATGGATCATGTATAGAAAGGTGTTCACGTGAAGTCCAAGGCGAAAATCACAAGGGATGAGGACATTTACAAAGTTTTTTATTTGTTAGAATAACTGTAATGTAATGAGGCTGCATGACCAGGTTAGATAAGAAAATGTATAAAAATACATTTTTTCTATGTAAAGTGAAAATGCTTCATTAAGGGCTATGAAGACTGACTCCCAGCGCTGCAAGAATAAAATTTCTGTTTGCACATCCTGAAGTGTTGTTCCTGATTGAAGGCATATAATGTAAATTCTCAATGTTATTTATTTATGACTATAACAATTTGGTGCCATTCTCTGGATCTGAACTTTGGTATTGCAGCAGGGCAGTTCTGGAATAGGGCCCATCACAGATTTTCTGTGAATTCCACATAGTTTTGTATGGAATAGTCAGAGACTCAGATGTGCAGCTATTCAGGGTGTGCAAACATACTAGCCTTGGCAGGGAAATTGTTTTGTAAGTGGAAAGGGTTTTTTTTTTTTTCTTCTTTTTTAGACAATTTTAGCAAAATGTAAGTGCATGTCTGTGTTTGTAGTATAAGTGCATGACTATGTTTTTCTTTGACTGAGTTGTTTGTAAGGTATACAAGTAATAGTGGGAGGATCCCACAGCAAATGAGTATAGTAAATGTATATGCACATACAGTAAAGGAGAAATTAACACAAGAAGGCACCTTGTGTCAAGGGCGGTACTCTCAGAATTGAAAGGTAAGAAGTATGAGAGATGTTTTTATTCTGTCAATGTATGAATGTATGAGAGAAAGGAAAGAAAAGTTAAAAGGTAAGAATAAAGTTAAAACAAGTTCATGAGCCAACCGCATGATTAGGAAGTAGACTGTAAAATTGAAACAAGTTCATGAGCCCACCGCATGATTGGGACGTAGACTGTAAAGTTAAAACAAGTTCATGAGCCCACCGCATGATTGAGACTTAGACTATACAACAACTTCATGAGCCCATAGCATGATTGGGATGTAGACTATATACTGTTAAAACAAATTCATGAGCCTACCGCATGTTAGGATGTAGAGGTATGTGTTGTTAAAATAAATTCATAAGCCCAAAACACGCTAGGAGTTAACAGTGTGATTGTGTGAAAGTACCCTTAGAGAGTCCAAAAGACTGGCCAGTTCTGGACGCCGTACCTATCCACCCTGTTATCCTGACTGCAGTGCTGGAGGTGTAACTTTTGAGCTCACGCAGGGACAAAAGCAAGGGGATGTTGTGGGAAAAGGCTGATCAAAACCTCTCCTCTGTTGCTGCACACTGACAGACATCCTACCTTTCACTCCCAGTATGGTGTGTGGATTACTACAGTCATTTTCTGCCTTCGGAACTGCCAAAATCCAGGAGTTGTAAGGTAAGCCTAACATTTTTATTATTACTTATTTATAAAATAAGAAAATGGGAGCAAAGATAAGCAATCAAGATCAAATCCCTGAAAAGGGAACACCTGCATATTTTATGCATTTTAACTATGGGAAGAAAAGTTGTAAATATTTGTATGACTGGTTTCAGCTGCTGGTGGGGTATTTCCATTAAATGAAACTTATGATGAGACTAAATTGCTGTCATTGAAAGGTATTTTGGAAGAAAAGAAAAGCAAAGTAAATGGGGAACAAATGACAGCATTTTATTATTTGTGCAGTGAAGCACCTAAAAGGGAAAAGGAGTCAGCATTAAGAGGGTTGCAGAATGTTAATAAGAAATTGTTGCAACAAGTAAAAGAGGTTAAAAAGGCAGTACAGACCAGGATAAAGGGATCCCTTTATCCTCTCTTAGCAGGATTGAAACAAACTGAGGATGGCCAAAAAGCAGAAACTTCTGAAGAGGATGATAATCCTCCAGTAGCTACTGCACCCCCACCCTCATATGCACCAGTACGGGTACCTCCTGTACATGACTCTGTTTCTCAGACCCCTACCTTTCGGTCTACTGTCCATTGGACACCCAGTTCACATGATACTGGTACCTCTCAGACTTGTTCCCCTGTTCAGTCTTCATCTTCTGAACAGGCATCTACAGTCGAGGGGGTTCTTCTTCCTATCCTTCTCAGATAGCTTCCACTTCTCCAACAGGGGCATTAGTATTTGACACTCTTGTATCTCACCATACATGTTCACATGACAAGGTACAACAAGAGATTACAACCTCTGAAGGAGATCTATTGGCACCTCTCAGAGAAATTTTGGGGGCTAACAATAGGGAACTTGTTCATCGTCCTTGGACCCCTGCTGATTTGCATACTATGTCTAAAAGTTTTCCAAATATTAGAGAAGATCCATTAAACTTCAAAAAATAATTAAAAACTATAATAAAATGTTACAATCCTACTTTGACAGATTTAAATCAACTGCTGAGGGTAGTTACTTCAAATGAAATAAGAAAGCAGTTACTGGAAAAGGCTTCAATAACAGATTTCGCTCTCATAGGGAATGTATTAACAGATAAACAAACAGCATTGTTAAACAAGATTACGGATGTGTGTCAAGTTAGGACTGACAGGTTAATATACAAGCATATAAACAAAATAAAGAGGAAGCCCTGCAGACTATCTGAGTCACCCTAAAACAGTATTTGCTAGACATTCAAAAATACCAAACCCAGAAGATCAAGCTAAGCCAGCTATTGCAGCAGCATTTGTGCAGGGTCTGCAAGCCCCTGTATGAAATGAAATAAAGCAAGTGCCCATAGACTGGCAAGGGAAGGACTTAGAGTCTTTATTAAGTGCTGCAAATCACTGTACATAGTATCAGGAAAAATGAAGGAAAGATACTGAGGATAAGCTGTTAGCTTTACAAATCAGGCAGCTGGAAAACCCAAGGGGTCGAGGTAGAAGCAGGGGAAGGGGAGAGGAATTGCTAGAGGATTTAGTAGAAGTGCTGGTCGAGGAGAACAAGGTGCAGCTGGTTGGCAACAATGAGCTGGCAGTGCCCCTCCAGCTTCATCCAATACATCTTGCTTTAATTGTGGAGAAGCAGGGCATTGCAAAGAGGAGTGCCCACACAGGCAAATGCAAAGAGTCCAAGACACTTGGATTGAGTGGCAACCAAATTATAATAGTGCAGTTTATCCTCCACCACCTGCTTAGATTGGAAGGAGTCAGGAAGCTCCATACTGACTAGATCAAGAAAATAATACAAAAGTGAATCTTAACCCGCTACTGCCAATAGATCAAAATGGGCCCTACATTGAGATAAAAATAAATTCAAAGAAAACCTCATTTCTTGTGGACACTGGAGCCACTAGGCCAGTGTAAAAATTACTTCAGATAGTCAAATACCAGTATCAGAGCATAAAGTAAAGGCAGTTGGAGTAACAAATGCTATGGTTATGTATCCTGTTTCAGAACCCATCAACATTTCTTTAGGTCCAATTGAAAAAAAGCATTTTTTTCTTTTGAGTACTACTGCACCAGCAAACCTACTAGAAAAAGATTTGTTATGTAAGCTGGGTTGTACTATTTACTGTACCCCAGAAGGGGTGCATCTAAATGTTCCAACAGAATCAGAGGGGAAAGTATTGTCAGTTTTAGCAGAAGCTGAGAAACAGCCTGCTGGAAGCATACAGGCAGATGGAGAGTTACTACAGCAGGTACCTGCCAACTTGTGGGGTAAAGCATGCAAATTAAGTAGGTATACTGAAATCAGCAGAACCAGTAAAAATAAAATTAAATCCATCAAAACCTTTTCCTAGAGTTCCACAATATCCACTAAAGCCGAGAGCAAAGCAGGGAATTAGACCTGTAATTCAGTCTCTAATAAATCAAGGAATAATACCAGCTAAAAGCCCTTGTAATACTCCTATTTTTCCAGTGAAAAAGCCAGAAAAGGATACTTACATCTGTACAAGACTTAAGGGCTGTAAATAATGCAGTACTACCTACTTTTCCTATTGTTCCAAATCCAGCAACAATACTGAGTTGCATATGACTTACAGCTAGTTACTTTTCTGTGATAAATTTATGTTCAGCATTCTTTTCTATACCTATTCACCCTGACAGTCAGTTTCTGTTTGCTTTCACTTATCAGGGACAGCAATATACATGGACACAGTTGCCACAAGGATATACTGAATCTCCTTCATTATTTTCTCAAATTCTAAAAAAGGATTTGGAGAATGTGTCATTTCTGGGGGGGGGGGACTTTGTTAGTACAATATGTAGATGATTTACTAATAGCATCAAACTCCTTTCAGCAATATCAGCAGGATAACTTGCATCTTCTGACTATCCTTGCAGAAAAGGGACACAAGGTGTCTAAAGAAAAACTGCAACTGTGATAATATCAGGTACGTTATCTTGGTCATTTAATAACCTAGGTTAGCAGGCAAGTGTTACCATCTCGTATTGATGCAATACCTAAGGCCTCACGTCCGACTACTCAGAGACAGCTTAGGTCTTTCCTAGGTATGACAGGATACTGTAGACAGTGGATCTCTAACTACGCAACAAAATTGCCAAACCATTGACAAATTTCGTAAAGCAGACTACACCAGAGCCTCTCCTTTGGAATAGTGAAGAAAAAAATTAATTTCAGAACTTGAAGCAAGCTTTAGCTACTGCCCCAGCTTTGGGGTTACCAGATTATAATAAAACTTTTATTTTATTTTGTCATGAAAGAAATGGATTTGTTCAATGAGTACTTGCACAAAAACATGGGGACAGCTATCATCCATTAGCTTATTACAGCACAGCACTTGATTCTGTTGCAAAAGGTTTTCCACCCTGTTTAAGGGCAGTTGCCGCTGCTGCCATTCTAGTTAATCTGGCACAATTGTTGGTGCTTGGGCATGATCTCACAGTAGCTGTCCCTCATTCTGTATCATTTCTTTTGCTTAAAATGAAAACTCAACCACTCTCGACTGCACGTCTAACCAGATATGAATTTACACTTCTTTCTGATACATCTATTTCTCTGATCCACTGTCCTGTTCTAAATCCTGCATCTCTGTTGTCTACTGCTGAGGATGGTGAAGAGCATGACTGTGTGTGTGTAACTAACTATTTGCTTTCTCCTAGGGAGGACTTAAAGGACACTCCTATACCCAATGCTGATATGCATCTGTTCATGGATAGCTCCTGTGGAAGAGCTCAAACAAAACATTTGATCTCAGGAATAGCAGTCTGCACCGAAAAACCAATATTGTTGCAACAAAGATTAGAGGGTGTTCACTCTGCTCAAATAGTTGAGCTAGTGGCTTTTCAAAAAGCCTGTGAGTTAGCCAAAGACAAAGTGGCCAATATTTGTACAGACAGCCGTTATGCTTTTGGGGTGGTACATGATTTTGGGCGACTTTGGAGAGAGAGGGGGTTTTTGACCTCTTCAGGAAATCAAATTAAAAATTCAGGGTACATAAAATCATTGTTAGATGCACTTTTGTTAACTAAGAAGCTGTCTGTAATCAAATGTTGTGCACATTAAAAGAGAAAGAATATTATTACCAAAGGTAATAATTTGGCAGAGCAAGCTGCTAAACAAGCAGTAGTAAATTGTTGTAAACATCTTTGGATGTTAACAGTAACAAACTGCAACAGTAATGATGTGTTTGATTTTGCAAAGTTGTCAGTCTTTCAAGCTGAAGCATCACAGGGAGAAGTTCTGAGGTGGCTCAAGGATGGATGTAGAAAATCCTCTGACGGCATATGGCGACATCCGGATGGCCGACTGGTGGCGCCTGCCTCTTTGCTGCCTTACCTAATAAGGGCGTATCATCTACCAGCCCATAAAGGTAAGACAGCTTTATTTAATCAAATTACCTGAAGTTGATATGCCCCTCATGTCTCCTCTTTGATACTTCAGTATGTACAAAATTGTAGTATTTGAAATATAACATAAACAAACATGCCAACAGCAAATCTGCATGTTTACCGCCACACTGGGGACCTTTTGCTAATATACAGCTGGATTTCATCCAGATGCCTAAGACTAATAATTTACAATTTATTTTGGTGGTAGTGTTTATGTTCTCAGAATGGGTGGAAGCTTACCATGTCGCAAAGCTGATGCAGTCACAATTATTAAAAAATTATCTGATTATAAAACGAGATTCGGTATACCCAGCATTGTTAACCCTGACCAGAGAACTCATTTTAATAATAATCTGTTTAAAGAGTTATGTAAAGCTTTTAATACTAATTTGAGTCTTCACTGTCTCAACCATCCCCAGTCATCTGGATTAGTGGAAAGGGTAAACAAGACCCTTAAAAATAAAATTTCGAAGATTTGTGCTGAAACCCACTTAAAGTGGCTCAAAGCCCTTCCCTTAGCATTAATGAGTATGAGGGCCTCACTGAATGCCACCAGAAAATTGAGTCTATATGAAATATTAATGGGGAGACACATGACCCTTCCAGCTACCCCTCCAGTGGGAAATGCTGATTTAACTTTGTCAGATGATGTTATAATTTCTTATTGTAGGAGACTCTTCAAAATTGTGCAGCAATAGCATCAAACAGTAAGAGCAACATTACCAAAGCCTCCTGACCAACCCTGTCATCAACTACAACCAGGTGATTGGGTGTATGTGAACATTTTTCAGAGGAAACACTGCCTGAGCCCAAGGAGGAAGGGGCCTTTTCAGGTCCTGCTCACCTCTTTGACTGCATTTCACTGTGCAGGACTACCAATGTGGATCCATTCATCTCATTGCAAGAAGACCTGTCATGTGGGGACTGCAGATGAATCATTGCAGCCAACAGAGGGAGATCGAGGTGTGACAGATAAATCATCTGCCCAGTGAGAAGGTCAACTTCAGTAGCAGTCCATGATGAATCCAGTGACAACAGATACTTTTGCTTTTTTTCTGTTGCTGTTCCCTTCTATAAACTGGTCGAGAGAAAACAGTTTCTTGCTGATCTTTTGGCAATATGCCAGAAATCTAAACAAAACAGACTGCTGGATATGTTCGCATATACCTCATCATTCTAAGGCAGGGATTCCTATGATTCCCATCCCTGCATCACAGGTGTTATTTAAAAGGACCTTAATGACATCAGCTTAACCTGGTGTAATGTAACTGATTTTTCAAAGGTTGTGTCTCTTCAACTTGCAACCACACATCATGGAGACACATATTGTGCCAGAAATGGGACTGTACCAGTAGGAAAAAGCAAATGTAATGACACCAGACATAAAAATGTGTTAGACTCTTTGCACTTAAAAAGCTATGACTGGGGGCATGGCATGGGAATTATAATTGACTGTTATTACATCTGTGGTAATCGTTCCTACCCCTGGTTGCCTACAAATTGGTCTAAATGCTGCTTTGTAGCCTATATTACTCCTGCTATTCAACATTTTGAACACCCACCAGCAGGTAGACTGAGAAATAAGTGAGCAATCCACTGGGCAGAGCAAGTATTTTAAATTTTTAATCCTGGGTATGGAGTGCAATGGACAATGTTTGAAATCACCATGCTTGCTCAGATTCTACAAAAGGTGGCCAACGAAACTTCACATCACATCAGGATGGAAATCAAAAAATGACTGAAATATGAACTGTGGTGTTGCAGAATTGAATAAATGGCACTTGGTATAATGCTTGCTGCAAAAGGGAGGGGTCATGTGCCCTCATAGGGAGTCGTTGCTGTTCATATATTAGTGACTATCATGATGAACAGGAAAAACTGTTAAATTTCATGGAACAAAGGGCCAAAGATTTGGACAGCACATCCAAAAATTGGACACTTTTTGGATGGTTGGGCAGTATTTTTGGTAACCTGGAAACTAGCATAATTCAGGGTATTGTCATTGTACTTTTTATTATATCTGTAATCATTTTGGCATTTTCTATTCTAAAAGCTGTGATTACAAGATGCTTAACCACATCTGCACATGAAATGTCACTGCATGCACAAATCAATGACAGTTCTATTTTGACAGAAATTGATGATAAATATTATGATGCAGAGGCGTATTTTGTCAAGTTAAGAAAAATAAAAATATAATTGTATGTATGGTATGACACTGATAGTGTCAGAGGGAGGAAACTGTTATGGGACAAGACCAGCTTATCAAAATGTATATTAATTTCAGTTTATTAATGATGCTATAATATGATTGTTAAAAAGCAAATATAATTTGTATGCAGGGCTGGGAAAAATACAGCTCATCAGCTACAGTATTGCTGTTTCTTAAACTGCATTCTTTTAGTATGTAATAAGAGAGAATAGTACGTGTTGCATGAAGTCGAGGCATGTAGTTACTACAAATGGAATTTATTAGCCTGACTCCTCCAGGTTAGGAGTGCATTGTTTCTAGGGCAGGTTTGAAATCCAAGGTTAAGACCCCTTGGAAGCACGTGGATCATGTATAGAAAGGTGTTCAAGTGAAGTCCAAAGTGAAAATCACAAGGGATGAGGACATTTGCAAAGTTTTTCATTTGTCAGAATAACTGTAATGTAATGAGGTTGCATGACCAGGTTAGATAAGAAAATGTATAAAAATACAGTTTTTCTATGTAAAGTGAAAATGCTTCATCAAGGGCTATGAAGACTGATTCCCAGCGCTGTAAGAATAAAATTTCTGTTTGCACATCCTGAAGTGTTGTTCCTGACTGAAGGCATATAAGGTAAAGTCTTAATGTTATTTATGACTATAACACTCTTCATCAAATATATATAATTCCTGTAATTCAGAAACATTGCTGCCAGCATTAAGCCCTCTTTACCACTGCTGAAAGCCATTTTTGATCCAGAGACAGCCCTACTGCAGTGCTTTACCTTGATGAGATGCAGCACCATGGTGAGCCATCTCTCTGGCCTAATGCAAATGCAATTGAAGCATTCTGGAGAGGGGCATATGGTAATAAGTCATGTGCTCTCCCCCAGAAATGCTTGCATTAAGTGATTTATGCAACAGAGTGATTCATATAACTACTTTGCTGTGTAAATCATCATCACCAGCTGCATTAATTTACCTTGCCAAAAGTTCACATTTACCCATTACTTTCAATGAGTGAGAACACGTTAGAAGTAAATACTTGGGAGGTTAGCAGTCAGGTAGAGTTGCAGGAGCGTAAAAACGTGTATGCATGTGGCTAAGTGTGTCACTGTCTGCAGAGATATGAGTTACCTCATATGAGACTGTACGCATGTGTGTGTGTGTGTGTGTGGGTATGTATGTGTGTGTGTGTGTGTGTGTGTGTGTGTGTGTGTGTGTGTGTGTGTGTGTGTGTGTGTGTGTGTGTGTGTGTGTGCATGTATGAGTGAGTGTATCTGTGAGTGCAATCAGTGAGAGTGTGCATATTCAATGTACAGTCACTGTGTGTGTGTGTGTGTGTGTGTGTGTGTGTGTGTGTGTGTGTGTGTGTGTGTGTGTGTGTGTATGTGTCTGCTTATTTGGTCTGTGAGTATATTCCTGTTTGGTCACATTTAGAGGCTTAGTTATGGTATAGGAAGACTAGGTGTGTGTGTGTGTGTGTGTGTGTGTGTGTGTGTGTGTGTGTGTGTGTGTGTAAGAGAAAAATGCAAGAACCACACAGAAACACGGCAGAAATATGACTCCATATACCACCAGAGTTAAACCCAGATAAAATAAAAATGACTGCATACTAAAAGCAAATATCCTCGGTGAGACTGAGATGAGAGTGCTGAATAAAGGTTTATCATTCATACCCGCACAACGGGCTGATTTGACAGATACCTTAGTTGATCTCAGGTTATTTGTCCATAATATACATTTAAGATCTATGTTTGACTCTACATGTTTAGTTCCTCAAAATCAATTCTTTAGAAAACCTAGTGCATATACACTATAGAGCCACCCTGTTTTGAAAGTTTTTACTCGGGTATTTGAAGAACAGATTTATCAGTTATTGTTATCCAATGATAGAAGGAAGAAGAGATTTGAGAACTTTACTATTGACAAAACGTGCTTTATTGGCATTGCAGTATGATTATAATATTGTTATCAGATCAACAGATAAGAGTGGTTCTGTGGTTGTAATGGATAGGAACTTCTATTTTGATACTATCAATGGAATGTTGAAAGATATAGATACATATAGAGTGATTGACAAACATTATATACACCATATGAAGGAGACAATTATGAGGTCACTGAGTGAATGTTTACAAGATAATATCATGCCTAAAGAATTATTTCAATATTTTATGGTAGAAACCCCACTTATACCTAACCTGTATAGAATGCCTAAGATTAATAAAGATCCTGCCACCCCCCCTGGTTTAGACATATAATTTCTGGGGGAGAGTGGCTTATAGAGCCTACATCTATTTATGTTGAAAAACAACGTAGACCAGTACTGGAGAAATACACTCCAGTACTACGGGACAGTAAACAGTTTCAACATGATTTATATAAGGGGAGAAGGAGAGGTTAGACACTGACTATTTAGTTACATTGGATGTAACCTCTTTATTCATGATTATGCAATTTAAGAGAATAGAAATGGTGAGAATTTTTCTTACTTGAAGGAGTGGGTATACTTGGGAGAAAATTGAATTTATTTGTTTTTTATTAGAATTAGTGTTAGAATATAATGCTTTTGTTTTTTATGAGGTTTATTGTTTACACATTTCTGGCATAGCTATGCAATATGTATGCCAATCTGGTTATGGTGGAATGGGAAAGTACATGTTTTGGGGCCATTGGAGTATAAGGAGCATTTGTGTTTTTATCTTTTTTTGTAGACAATTTATTCTTATTATGGAAAGGCAATAGTGAACAACTTTCTCATTTTTATATTGTTTGAATCACAGTAGTAAGCTTTTAAAATTTACCATCATTATTCAGTGAGTGGGATAGAATTTCTTGATGTACACATTGTTAGGGATGGGATGGTGATAAGAAGTTTTATACCAAAATGCACAGAAAAGATTGTCATCGCATTTCATCTGCGCATCATACCAGCATGCATCCTGGGCATGTATTTCATAATGTGGATAAGGGACAGGCCCTAAGAACATCAAGACTTCATGTTAGACAACAAGATTTTGAACAAGGTTTGGAACAAAATAAACTCAGTACATGGCAAGTAGTTCCTAAGTACACAAGTCCCTTTAATTCCATTGAAAAACTTGGTAAAACACTAAAAATACCACAAAATAAAAGCTAAATGGCTGAGTGCTTATTATTATTATTAATTCAACATCTTCAGAATTGCTAGCTACTAACACAGTAAGCTTAAAAAACACACACCCCTCCAGAATAACCAATCAAAACTTATATTCAAATAAGGAGTACATACATCCTATTAAAAATCTACTAGCAGGAATATAACCAGTGATCACAATACTTGTGATAACCAATGAGAAAAGCAACTTTGGCAATTCAACAAATGGTAGCAGTCACACAAATAAATGCACAGATGAACAATACATAAACCCCATAGGTTACAGCTTACCCAGTCAAAGGTCCAGAATGGTAAAATGGACCAATAGTAGAAAAGGCCACAAGGACTAATAATATGAGCAACAGTAAGATTTTACCCAATGGCAATAAAGTCAACTGAAAAAGTCAAACAGGCTGATGAGATTTAACGCATAACCCCTGGTTTATGAAACTAGTACTCTAACCCCTGAGCTACAATCTCAAAGTTTACTAGACTGTAACTTAAGGTTTGGAACAAGTTAGGAAGGATTTTTCTTAAAGGGGTTATAAAGAAACAGAGATAAATAGGAGCTGCTAATTAGCCAAGCAATCTGGAGAGGGGCATGGGAAACCCTATTTTTCCTCACTTGTCCCTGTCCAGAATGATGAACAGAGACATACAAATGATGTGGCATTTTGTTTGCCATATAGTAGTAATAATAACCAGATTGTGAGTTTTATTAATCAAAACTGGCATATTTTACAAAGAGACAAGGAGACAGCCAAGTTAGTTGGTCCCAAACCTAGATTTACTTATAAAAATAAGAAGTAATTAAAATGAAGGTTATGCTATCCAAGGATCAATAATGTGCCTAGTATTGGTATTAGTTCATTAGGTACTAGGAAGTGTAATACCTGTCACTATTGTGATTTTGTTGATTACTCCTCTACCTTCCTCCACCTGGATGATGGCAAAATATATTACCTTGAAGCATATGCTGATTACAGCATAAACAATCTCATTTACTTAGCCCACTGTATCTTATATGGTTCTTTCTATCTGGGTAAGACAAATAAGCATCTACATGAACGCATTAGGGATCATTACTATTTTGCACACAGAGGTCTTAACTATAGTGCATTAGCAAAATATATAAATCAGAATGGTGTAGGACACAAGTTTAAGTTCTCGGTATTAGAAGTGCTTGAGGAAGGTATACATATGGGAGATTTGGTCAATGATACAGAGTGTAATGAGTTATGCTGGATTCTTAAGCTTAGAGCTCATTGAGGGTCAGGTCTTAATGATTATGTATGTTTAAAAATAATTCTCAAGGCGAGGAGACTGAGGAGGTAATTTGTGCACTTTTTTATTACTTTATTTTATGCTGCCTATGCTACAGTTTGTATATTTATTATTGTCTTACAATGTAGTAGAGAAGAGTGGTATCTCAACTGTTCCATTTGTGTTTGTATGTATGAATATCTTCCCATGTTGTCACAGTAGGAGGTAGGGAATAGGAAGAGTAGGTGTATGTGTGTGTGTGTGTGTATTTCTGTAAATGTCTTCCTGTGTGGTTGCAGTAGTTAGGGGATAGAAAAAGTAGGAGTGTGTGTGTGTGTGTGTGTGTGTGTGTGTGTGTGTGTGTGTGTGTGTGTGTGTGTGTGTGTGTGTGTGTGTGTGTGTGTCTGTGTGTGTGTGTGTATGTGTGAGACTGTGAACACCTGCCTGTGTGATTGCAGTAGGAAGGCTAGGTAGGGGATAGGAATGGTAGGTGTGTGTGTGTGTGTGTGTGTGTGTGTGTGTGTGTGTGTGTGTGTGTGTGTGTGTGTGTGTGTGTGTCTATAAATGTCTTCCTGTGTGGTTGCAGTAGTTAGGGGATAGAAAAAGTAGGAGTGTGTGTGTGTGTGTGTGTGTGTGTGTGTGTGTGTGTGTGTGTGTGTGTGTGTGTGTGTGTGTGTGTGTGTGTGTGTGTGTGTGTGTATGTGTGAGACTGTGAACACCTGCCTGTGTGATTGCAGTAGGAAGGCTAAGTAGGGGATAGGAATGGTAGGTGTGTGTGTGTGTGTGTGTGTGTGTGTGTGTGTGTGTGTGTGTGTGTGTGTGTGTGTCTATAAATGTCTTCCTGTGTGGTTGCAGTAGTTAGGGATAGAAAAGTAGGAGTGTGTGTGTGTGTGTGTGTGTGTGTGTGTGTGTGTGTGTGTGTGTGTGTGTGTGTGTGTGTGTGTGTGTGTGTGTGTGTGTGTGTGTGTGTGTGTGTGTGTGTGTGTGTGTGTATGTGTGAGACTGTGAACACCTGCCTGTGTGATTGCAGTAGGAAGGCTAAGTAGGGATAGGAATGGTAGGTGTGTGTGTGTGTGTGTGTGTGTGTGTGTGTGTGTGTGTGTGTGTGTGTGTGTGTGTGTGTGTGTGTCTATAAATGTCTTCCTGTGTGGTTGCAGTAGTTAGGGGATAGAAAAGTAGTGTGTGTGTGTGTGTGTGTGTGTGTGTGTGTGTGTGTGTGTGCGGGTGTGTGTGTGTGTGTGAGACTGTGAACACCTGCCTGTGTGATTGCAGTAGGAAGGCTAGGTAGGGATAGGAATGGTAGGTGTGTGTGTGTGTGTGTGTGTATGTGTGTGTGTGTGTGTGTGTGTGTGTGTGTGTGTGTCTATAAATGTCTTCCTGTGTGGTTGCAGTAGTTAGGGATAGAAAAGTAGGAGTGTGTGTGTGTGTGTGTGTGTGTGTGTGTGTGTGTGTGTGTGTGTGTGTGTGTGTGTGTGTGTGTCTGTGTGTGTGTGTGTGTGTGTGTGTGTGTGTGTGTGTGTGTGTATGTGTGAGACTGTGAACACCTGCCTGTGTGATTGCAGTAGGAAGGCTAAGTAGGGGATAGGAATGGTAGGTGTGTGTGTGTGTGTGTGTGTGTGTGTGTGTGTGTGTGTGTGTGTGTGTGTGTGTGTCTATAAATGTCTTCCTGTGTGGTTGCAGTAGTTAGGGGATAGAAAAAGTAGGAGTGTGTGTGTGTGTGTGTGTGTGTGTGTGTGTGTGTGTGTGTGTGTGTGTGTGTGTGTGTGTGTGTGTGTGTGTATGTGTGAGACTGTGAACACCTGCCTGTGTGATTGCAGTAGGAAGGCTAAGTAGGGGATAGGAATGGTAGGTGTGTGTGTGTGTGTGTGTGTGTGTGTGTGTGTGTGTGTGTGTGTGTGTGTGTGTGTGTGTGTGTGTGTGTGTGTCTATAAATGTCTTCCTGTGTGGTTGCAGTAGTTAGGGGATAGAAAAAGTAGGAGTGTGTGTGTGTGTGTGTGTGTGTGTGTGTGTGTGTGTGTGTGTGTGTGTGTGTGTGTGTGTGTGCGTGTCTGTGTGTGTGTGTGTATGTGTGAGACTGCGAACACCTGCCTGTGTGATTGCAGTAGGAAGGCTAGGTAGGGGATAGGAATGGTAGGTGTGTGTGTGTGTGTGTGTGTGTGTGTGTGTGTGTGTGTGTCTGTATGCATGGCTGCCATGCATCTGAACTCCCTTTGACTTGAAATACTAGACACCAGGGACTTTTAAATATTACTCTAAGTCACGTAAAAAGTTAACAGAACAACAGGTTTTGCTGCATGAAAGACACGTGGGTGACACAAGACACCAGGGATACTGTTTAATATTACCCTAATCCACTTACAAAGTTAAAAAATGCAGGTTTTGAGGTATAAAGAATATTATATACACTGATGCATGAAACTCTAATGCCTGGTATTATTGACTGACTGCACTGGTCCATATTTTACAAGGACTGTGTTCAAGACTTCCAGACAAAGCTGGGGGGGGGGGCACACTAACCAACACCAGGGACTGCTTCTAAATATTAAAAATGAATAAACCAACCAGATCTTTTCTGAAAAATAACAAGAATAAAACTCAAACGTCTGGCATTATTGACTTGAGTATAATCATTCATTATTTAGGGCAGCACAGTGGTGCAACAGATAGTGTTCCTGCCTCACAGCAAGAGGTTCTCCAGTTTGATTCTCGACTGGGTTGCCTTCTGTGTGGAAAGTGCATGTCCTAACTGTGCTCATGTAGGTTTCCTCTGGGTCTTCTGGTTTCTTCCAACATTCCAAAGACATACAGTAGGTTCATTGGTCACTCTAAATTGGCCATAATTGTGAGTGTGCATGCAAGTGTAGTATGGAAGAACAAAAGCTGTAAGGCTAGCCATGCAGTGGTGTGAACCTTTGCTCTACATGATTGTCACTGTTGAAGTGACACTTTGACCCCACGTGTAAAAATAGGAAAATGGGTTATGGATGGATAAATGGATAATCCTTCATTATTTATGAGGGAAGGCGAAAAAATAAAAAGCAACATCAGGAATGTTCTATTAACTCAGGGAGAGGTGAAAGGTATTTTTGTGTGTGTGTGTCTGTGTTTGCGCAAACTTGAATGTGTGCATTTGTGTTAGGGATTGAATAAGGGGGTTCGTGTGTCATTGTGATACATCATGCACTAGCAGTAATTACTGTAGCAAAGTGCTTCTTAGTGATTGTGGTAATCACTGAGTGATTCAGACATATTCATAATAGTGGATAATGAGTCTTTCTTCATTATGGCTAATATGTCCCTGAATTGCTTGTTTCTGCAATTGTGTTAAAGGACCTTACCACCCATTGATAAGCCACTTCTGAATCCTGGCCAGTATGTAAACTACCTTGAAACAAGGTCTGAAGTCTATAAATGTATCCTCATAAAAAGTATAGTCTCATATAGCTCTTACTTGAAACAAGCTGTTTTCACACAAATCCCAACTGTAGGCCTTGTCTTTAGAAAGACAGAAGAAATCTTCACTTGAGTTGGAAATGGGTCACATCCACAAGAAATCTAAATTTGGCTCTTGAACTCCACAATTAATATTCCTTAAATAAAATCCCTGCTATATCCAGTGATAAACATCGGATGAGGAACTCACCAACTGGTTTGCTGATTTAAGGGCTGCTCTTTTTTATATATTATAGGATAGGTAATTACTTTTCACTAGCTGGCTAATACAATTAGTACTGTGAAATTTTTCAGCAACACTTTCAAAGCTTATAGTCAAAGTGTTACTCCTTCTCTCTCTTATATCTATCCACATTTTATGCATGCATATATATACATACACACACACACACACACACACACACACACACACACACACACACACACACACACACACACACACACACACACACACACACACACACACACACACACACGCACGCACATGCACACATACCTTTGAATAGATACACAGATGTGCATATACATATCTAGGATATACATTAAAATCACTATTTTTTTTATGATTCAAAATTATACAACATGAGATTCTTAAGTGATTTTGTAGGATTACATCATTACCCAACCCCCTACACAGGGAGAGCATCCATCATGCATCATTACTAATATAGCTAATTACACGCTCATAGTATTTTGAGGTAAAGATGTGAAACCACTTTAAAAAATGCCATGTTTTGTAATTTTGAAGCACTGACTTTTTGATTTGTAGTTTTTGTAGGGAACCCACATGGAAATGGGTGTGCAGCCTCCCATTATAATTAATCTAAAAAAAATCAACAAATTGAACTGTAAACCCAGGCAACCATAGCTTTGTCTATTGCTACTGGGTGGCATGACTTAACAATATACTTGCTGTATCTTGTCCCAAATAGATCTGCCTCCACACTGATTACTTGTAAAGTAAGGCAAGTACCATTTACTTGGTGTATTTTGTCCCCCAGATAGATTTTCCTTCCTTTGTATTACTTGCACACCAAGGCCATAAAGTAATGTTTCTGCAACTAACTGCTTACACTCCTAATTTGCTGCTTCTACCTCTTCCTTGCTTATACTTACATTACAGCTCCAAGGCTTACACTTCTTATGCTTATTGCTTTTCTTTGCAGTCTTCTGTGAGGGGGTGGGCCAGATCTCTACTTGCTTTTACTGGTTATACATTCCCCCATTTTGTATCTTCCTCCTCCCCACATGCACATTAACTAGTCTATATTAGCGGGTCTCCTTGAGTGGCGCCATTTTGAAAGTTATCTTTTGGCCTGCTTGTGTTGAGGAAGCTTCCCCAGACCCCTTTCAGTGTGCACACCTGCAAGCAAGTGCCTGCAAGTGTTTAAGCTCTTCTCAAATGTCTGTAGTGCACCTGGTTTAACAGGCATGTTTATGGTTTCCAACTGAAGTATTTAGCTAACTTTATGTAGTCTAGGGATCTAACTGATGTAGTGATTGCTTTTACTACAGAAACTGTTTACTGTTACATATGCTGTTATGCTCACAATAGTTTAAGGGACTAACTGAACCTGTGACTGCTTTTACTACATAAACTGTTTGCTGTTAAATATGCTGTTATGCTTACAAGGAATTTGGCTGGATACTTGTCTTATGTGATGCATACAACAACTACAGTAAACAAGTGCGACATTCTCCATACTTTCCTTACCTCTGAGCTTACCTACTTAACCACTAATTGTTCTTCACAGTCTTGCCTTCTTCCTTCTCCTTGGCTCTACCCACTCCATTTGCCCTGCGGGCTCACTCCGCTCCCCTACGCTACTCCCAATTCCTACCCACCCCCAGTGCTCCTACACTTATTCTAGCCATAAGTCCCCTCCCCCCTGTCTCACCCAAATCCACTCTCACCCCCTCACTATCCCCTCCCCTCCCATCCTCCAGTACTCTCTCACCCCTCCCCATCCCTAATCCTTATAGCTCTAGATACACTTCCATACTCCTCCCAGCTACACTGTCACTAATAATCCTATTACATCCTCAGTACCTAACCACCAACTATTCCATTATATCTAAACCACACCATGTCTCTTCAAACCATTCTCATCCTTTCCCTTAGCCTACTACTCCTAATACCTCTATACCATGCTACCTCCTATTCCTCTTACAAACTACCCCCTTCTTTCCTATCCCCTCTTCACCCCACCATCACCCCTAACCCACATCATAACTCTGTCACATCTCATTTCCACACTATATCCTCCTCACTAGTGCTTCCAAACTCACTTCTCTGATTTAAACTAAAACTCCTATCCTCCTCAATGAAACATCATATTCCCAAAGCACTACTGTACCTCCCACCAAACTCTAGGAGCAAATCCAAACCCCTGCTCTCATTCCCATTTAACTGCCTATGCCTAGCAGCAGACATACACCCCAACCCAGGACCTAGTACCAGCAGCAATCCATCTCTCCCCATTGCCACCCATACTACCAACCCTAAATACCTCATGATCTTGACCATCAATACCCAGAGTCTAAGAAATAAATTAGCCCACTTCCACGCATGGATATCCCATACCCAACCTGATATAGCAGCTGTCTCTGAGACATGGCTAAAGCCCAACATTTCAAACTCTGAAATACTATCCACTGGGTTTCAAGTACTTAGACAAGACAGCCTAAAAAGAAGGGTGGAGGAGTAGCCTTAATCTCCTCTAGCCTACTCTCCATCACTCCCTACCAAAATCCTATTCCACAGTTCAACAACACTGAACTAGTCATAGGAAATCTCAAACTAAATAACCAGAAAAGCATTTGTGTTATAGCCCTCTATATCCCCCCTGGAAACAGCATTAACACACTTGAGGAAATTATTCTATGGGCCTCATATAATATCAAGCTTGAGATATAAATCCTAGGAGATGTGAACACTGACTGGAACAAAATTACTGCCAATAACCCCACCATTTCATCCAATCTATGTAATTTCACTCAACTCACAAATGCTATAACCAGACCTAATAAAAATAACCTCCCAGGCTCCATACTGGACTAGATACTTGTCTCCCACCCAAACAAAATCTCCCACACTGGCACCTTACCGCACTATATCAGTGATCACTTACCAGCCTTCATCCATAGAGCAACCCCTCCTCTCCTCATCTACACCAATATATCCATACTCGGAATCTCAACATTATTAACCCTACAACTTTTTCCAATTCTCTCAAACTGATAAATTGGGACAGTCTAAAAACTCTACCTCTGGACAGTGCTGTCGAATTCTTCACCTCAACCTTCTTGGACACCCTTAACTCCCAAGCCCCTCTAAGAATAAAACGTATAAAAACCACTTCCAACCCTTGGCTTAGTAAAGATATCAAAACACTCATGCAACAAAGGGACAAGACCTGAAAACTCTACTATCATAATAGGCACCCTGACACCCTTCTTAAATATAAACAACTCCACAACTTAGCCAAAAAATGTATCATACAAGACAAAAAAGCATACTATATCAAACTCCAGTCTAACCACTCCTCTAACCCCAAACAATTCTGGAAATCCATCAACTCACTTCTCAACCCAGGCACCAAAAACAACCCTTGCCCAGACACTAGTAAATCTGACCCAGAAATAGCTACTCTGTTCAACTCCTTCTTTACTAACTCTATAGCAGAGCTCAC
>NC_056741.1:892663978-892741478 GCF_019279795.1 Protopterus annectens | reverse complement strand
GAGTTTTCAATCTGATGACAAAGAAGGGATGGAAGAGGTGGACAGTCTGTGACAGGAATAAATGTACAGACATAAGAGATTATTTTATGGTTAATTTCTTCACATATCTGTGTCATGTTACTCTTTGGTTTATCATCATAATTATTCAGGCAAGATCTATACAAGACAGTAGTCACAAAACTGGGAGTGAGCACATCAATACAACAGCATGGTAAGGGTATGTTAAGAAAATGTGTAGCCAACACTTACGCCCACAGGAGACAAAACATTCACAAACACTTTGGAATACATCTGGATTTACACATTGACAGTGTTCCAGAATAATTCTCAGACTTGAGTATTATCAAACCATATCACATAGGAGCTCCTAATTCACAAAGTTCAAACATGACAACAGATTGAAGTAAAGGAGAATGAATGTATTAGTCTTCATTGCACTCATGACAATTCTAAAATTGCATAATGTGCACATTACATCCAGTAGCCTAATGAATATGAAATAGTAAAAAAGTGATCATACAGACTTGGGAACAGATAGAGGCACTGACACAGGGATAGAGACAGACAAAAATGTTATGTTTTTGTGGGGTATGGTTTATCATCTTTGGGGTGTGTTAATGTTATATTTTTTCCTGATAAATAATCTGTCATGCTGTGTACAGTCAAGTGTTTCCAATAGGGAGCAAGCAGGCGTCAAAAATAGAAACATGATTAAGACAGAAGCAGAATATTGGTAGGTTAACATTTGCAGATTATACTTAAACACATAATAGTAATAGAAATAAAACATTAAATATGAGTTTCACATATCTCTGGATTAGAATCATTAACACTATGCCAAAAGTATATTGCAAACATGTGAATTATATCAGTATACCACATAGGAAATGTTACTTCATGACACTAATTTTATTGGTTTGAAGGGACAGTCACAAAACAATGAGACAGTGGAGAATGTAGGCATCAGGCTTCATCACAGTAATGACAGTTTTAACATCACATAAGGTGTACATTACAGCCAGCATAAAATGCTTCCTAACAATATTTACAAATATAGCATTCCACATGGTGTCCATTCATGTCTTCCACCTGCACAAGAGAAGATTAGCCTGACTGTACACAGCACAGTAAGGCTAAGCTCTGTAGTGTGAAGGGCACTAGAGTAATACAGAAAAAGACATGAATTCACAAAAATCTGCCATAAGCTGTGCAATTCCATTCCCCCTGAACTACAGGAGCCAGGCATTCTGCAAATGCTGAGGAGACTGACTGATGACACAGAAGGGAGATGAGACATACACACGGGGAGAGGAGACACTGAGCAAGTAGAATATGACAGAAGCAGGATAATGCCGGCTGAAAACAATATGTAGGCAAAATCTACACAGAAGTGTAAAAAAAACAATCAATAACAGTTTGACATATGTCTGGACTAGAACCTTTGAAAGTATACCATAATTAGTGTATAGATCTAAGTATTATCTCAGCACAATATTTCCTGCTTAAAAAACTCAGCTTTGGCCAGCTAAGAACTTGGTTATATTCAACTGGATGTATAAGAGAATTTAAGTACCTTTATCTGCACTTTAAAAAAAAATACAGTATTTAATTTGATTTAAACTGTGTTGAAGGAGTGTTGAAGGAATATTTAACTGAAGTTATTCTGCTCTTCAGTAACTTGAACTGAAGCTAGTGTTGGCTGAATTTTGTTATTTGCTAGTAATTACAGGTGTGGGGGTAGCCACATTCTTTGATTTCCTGTCCTTGCATATTTAACTGGTGCATTGTGAAATATTTCCTGCTTTAAAACCTCAGCTTTGGCCAGCTAAGAACTTGGTTATATTCAACTGGACGTATAAGAGAATTTAAGTACCTTTATCTGCACTTTTTAAAAAAAAATACAGTATTTAATTTGATTTAAACTGTGTTGAAGGAGTGTTGAAGGAATATTTAACTGAAGTTATTCTGCTCTTCAGTAACTTGAACTGAAGCTAGTGTTGGCTGAATTTTGTTATTTGCTAGTAATTACAGGTGTGGGGGTAGCCACATTCTTTGATTTCCTGTCCTTGCATATTTAACTGGTGCATTGTGAAATATTTCCTGCTTACAAACCTCAGCTTTGGCCAGCTAAGAACTTGGTTATATTCAACTGGACGTATAAGAGAATTTAAGTACTTTTATCTGCACTTTTTAAAAAAAAAATACAGTATTTAATTTGATTTAAACTGTGTTGAAGGAGTGTTGAAGGAATATTTAACTGAAGTTATTCTGCTCTTCGATAACTTGAACTGAAGCTAGTGTTGGCTGAAATTTGTTATTTGCTAGTAATTACAGGTGTGGGGGTAGCCACATTCTTTGATTTCCTGTCCTTGCATATTTAACTGGTGCATTGTGAAATATTTCCTGTTTAAAAACCTCAGCTTTGGCCAGCTAAGAACTTGGCTATATTCAACTGGACATATAAGAGAATTTAAGTACCTTTATCTGCACTTTTTAAAAAAATATACAGTATTTAATTTGATTTAAAATGTGTTGAAGGAGTGTTGAAGGAATATTTAACTGAAGTTATTCTGCTCTTCAGTAACTTGAACTGAAGCTAGTGTTGGCTGAATTTTGTTATTTGCTAGTAATTACAGGTGTGGGGGTAGCCACATTCTTTGATTTCCTGTCCTTGCATATTTAACTGGTGCATTGTGAAATATTTCCTGCTTAAAAACCTCAGCTTTGGCCAGCTAAGAACTTGGTTATATTCAACTGGACGTATAAGAGAATTTAAGTACCTTTATCTGCACTTTTTAAAAAAAAATACAGTATTTAATTTGATTTAAACTGTGTTGAAGGAGTGTTGAAGGAATATTTAACTGAAGTTATTCTGCTCTTCAGTAACTTGAACTGAAGCTAGTGTTGGCTGAATTTTGTTATTTGCTAGTAATGACAGGTGTGGGGGTAGCCACATTCTTTGATTTCCTGTCCTTGCATATTTAACTGGTGCATTGTGAAATATTTCCTGCTTAAAAACCTCAGCTTTGGCCAGCTAAGAACTTGGTTATATTCAACTGGACGTATAAGAGAATTTAAGTACCTTTATCTGCACTTTTTAAAAAAAATACAGTATTTAATTTGATTTAAACTGTGTTGAAGGAGTGTTGAAGGAATATTTAACTGAAGTTATTCTGCTCTTCGATAACTTGAACTGAAGCTAGTGTTGGCTGAATTTTGTTATTTGCTAGTAATTACAGGTGTGGGGGTAGCCACATTCTTTGATTTCCTGTCCTTGCATATTTAACTGGTGCATTGTGAAATATTTCCTGCTTAAAAACCTCAGCTTTGGCCAGCTAAGAACTTGGCTATATTCAACTGGACGTATAAGAGAATTTAAGTACCTTTATCTGCACTTTTTAAAAAAATATACAGTATTTAATTTGATTTAAACTGTGTTGAAGGAGTGTTGAAGGAATATTTAACTGAAGTTATTCTGCTCTTCAGTAACTTGAACTGAAGCTAGTGTTGGCTGAATTTTGTTATTTGCTAGTAATTACAGGTGTGGGGGTAGCCACATTCTTTGATTTCCTGTCCTTGCATATTTAACTGGTGCATTGTGAAATATTTCCTGCTTAAAAACCTCAGCTTTGGCCAGCTAAGAACTTGGTTATATTCAACTGGACATATAAGAGAATTTAAGTACCTTTATCTGCACTTTTTAAAAAAAATACAGTATTTAATTTGATTTAAACTGTGTTGAAGGAGTGTTGAAGGAATATTTAACTGAAGTTATTCTGCTCTTCAGTAACTTGAACTGAAGCTAGTGTTGGCTGAATTTTGTTATTTGCTAGTAATTACAGGTGTGGGGGTAGCCACATTCTTTGATTTCCTGTCCTTGCATATTTAACTGGTGCATTGTGAAATATTTCCTGCTTAAAAACCTCAGCTTTGGCCAGCTAAGAACTTGGTTATATTCAACTGGACGTATAAGAGAATTTAAGTACCTTTATCTGCACTTTTAAAAAAAAATACAGTATTTAATTTGATTTAAACTGTGTTGAAGGAGTGTTGAAGGAATATTTAACTGAAGTTATTCTGCTCTTCAGTAACTTGAACTGAAGCTAGTGTTGGCTGAATTTTGTTATTTGCTAGTAATTACAGGTGTGGGGGTAGCCACATTCTTTGATTTCCTGTCCTTGCATATTTAACTGGTGCATTGTGAAGTATTTCCTGCTTAAAATCCTCAGCTTTGGCCAGCTAAGAACTTGGTTATATTCAACTGGACGTATAAGAGAATTTAAGTACCTTTATCTGCACTTTTTTTTAAAAAAAATACAGTATTTGATTTGATTTAAACTGTGTTGAAGGAGTGTTGAAGGAATATTTAACTGAAGTTATTCTGCTCTTCAGTTATTCCCACCCACCCTTTCTGTTTTTGTTTTGGTGTTAATCTTAGTGGCCTTGAAACTGCCCACCCCTCAGCCTGCCTCTGGGCCCATCTCATTTGCTCACTCAACTGAGTGCAGTGAGATCATATTCTGATTTCAGACACTCCTACTGTGTACAAAGAGAACATCTGGGAAACAGACAAAAAAAAAATTAAGCTTATTTCCTGCCTTTCTTGTTAAGTGGTATAGACTATTTGTAGGCTTCTGAGCCCCCAAGCCCTTCTGTGTTTGAGGGAAGCCTTCTAGCTTGTTTTTTTTCTTATAACTAGCCAGTTTTCTAGTTTCAGCACTCAAACTTGTTTCTTTGATCTCAGCACTTGTTCAGATAAAAAAAAAAAAAAAAAAAAAAAATTTCATCTGCTTTTACTGTACTTGTGTTTCTACCTACTTCATTTTACTTTTGCATCATCTTAAAAATTCTCAATTGTATTTATTACTGCTTGGTGTAACTCATTCTAAGCCTTTTGGTTTAAACACTTGGGCTTTGGACCAGTTGTTTTGCACTGGGAGGGTTTGTGGTCTGCACTGTTGTGGCAGAACAGGTAGCTTACATCCTTCTAGGTTGGGAACTGCTGATTGAGGGCTCAGTGTCTTATTCTAAAAGTGTATTAATTCTGGTTTAAGCACTTGGGCTTTCAAGCCAGTTACATTAAGAGGGTTCGTGGTCTGCACTCTTGTGGGAGGAGAGGCTGGACTCTGCCCTTCTGAGCTGGGAATTTCTGGTTAAAGGGTTATAGTGCATGCATATCTGAACTGTTTCTTACTGAAGTTGGTGCGCCTTGTTTGCTGTGGCATAGACTGGATTCGGGCCTGCTGGATCTAGCTTTGTTTGTGTAACTTGAGCACTAATCCAGACATTCTCTAAAGTATTCAATTGTATTGATTACTGCTTGGTTGTAACTTGATTAAAGTGTAGCTATCATTCTAAGTCTTTTGGATTAAGCACTTGGGCTTCAGACCAGTTGTTTTACATTATGAAGGTTTGTGGCAAGCACTGTGGTGGCAGGACAGGTAGCTTTCATCCTTCTAAGTTGGGAACTGCTGATTGAGAGCCCAGTGTCCAAGTGTATTAGTTCTGGTTTAGGCACTTGGGCTTCAGGCCAGTTATTTTGCAATAAGAAGGTTCGTGGTCTGCACTCTTGTGGGAGAAGAGGCTGGACTCTGCCCTTCTGAGCTGGGAATTTCTGGTTAAAGGTTTATAGTGCCTGAATATTTGAACTGTATCTTACTGAAATTGGTACACCTTGTTTGCTCTAGCATAGACTAGAGCCAGGCCTGCTGAATCTAGCTTTGTTTATATGCTTGTTGTTTGTTTGCTTGTTATTTCCCTGGAAGCTAATTCCACCTAATACTCAACTTCTCAGCGCTTCTGTGGATCACTAGTGATATCTGCATTGCTTACTGTACTTATTTCCTTGTTTCACTTGAAAGAAAGTTACTGTTTGTCGTTTTTTCATTTAGTTACTTGTAACACATTGCACTCAAGTTACCTGGCACTTGCTCACTAAAGCAATTATATAAGTTAGCACTAAAAATTAAAAGCACTACACCCTCACTCCCCACTGGCCCTTGTTTTCAATTAAGGATTTCCCAATATTATTCTAGCATGTCCAAAGGTCAGTTGTCAATCTCCTCTCCGGTCCAGCTGGTGAATCTGGGAATCTTGAGGCAATGTTATAACTGCCTCATGTACACAGACAACCCTCTCCTCCTCCCACATAACACAATTACTTGCGAGAGATGCAGCTATTTAGCCAAACTGGAGGCTGAGCTCTCTCAACTCAGGACTGGCAAGACCAGACAGGAGGAGAAGGCAACTACACACACCACAAAACCAGCCTCACATAATGCTACCACTCCACTGAATCAAACACATAAACACACAAAGACATACTGAGGCTCTGAGTAAAATTTACCTAAACAGCAGAGGCCTCCAAAGCAGACACCCAAACATCTGCTACCTCAAGACACCCCACAAGCAACACATAAACCACAAAAGCAGTGTGCAAAGCAGTCACAGCCCTTAAGGCCAAATACAACACCAAACATACTTGTCATAGGTGACTCCATAGTCAGACACACTGACGTCCCACTCACCAGGCTGAACAAGGAGAGGGTCACAGTAAGCTGCCTATCGGGTGCTAGAATCTGCCACATAACACAAGCAGCCTGGTCACTCCACGGCAAGTACAAATATGACACAGTCATTGTCCATGCTGGTGTGAACGACATGAGACGTACCTCCCTGGACTACATGAAAAGAGACATAGAGGAGCTCTCTGATTATGTAGCCCAGGCAGGTATGACCCTGACCCTGAGCAGTATCCTTCCTTCACCAAGAATGATGCCACAATATAGAGACAAGATGATCAGCTTTAACAATTGGCTTAATGTCTGGTGTCATTCAAAGGGGATCCAGTGTCTGTCTGCCTGGGATGACATGCTTGACAAGCCACGCTGCCCAAGGGATGGCTTGCACCTGTCACCCTGGGATTCGGATATTGGCTAAGGCTCTTGCCACCCCATAGTGCCTTTTTAGGCAAGGCTCAAATTCTAAACCTACCACCCTAGAAAACAAAATGGGAAGAAACTGAGGGTAATGCTGCTCAATGCCAGAAGTCTAAATCTCAAAATGCACGCACTCAAGGCCCTTCTCAGTATGGAGAACATCGATGTCTGTGCTGTAACTGAAACCTGGTTCAAGGCTCCTGAGAGCACCCGGCACTATTAGGTTTTACCTCATATCATGCGTTCCGGCCCCAAAACCCGGACCACACCACAAAAGGAGGGGTGTATCCATATTCATAAAGGATACCCACACCTCCAGGTTGGTGGCAACGCAAGCTTCGGAAACCATCCAGGTGCAACTAACCATAGGCAAAACTGCTCTACAAATTGTAGCATGCTACAGGCCACCCTCTCAAACTCAGGAACCCCACACAGCCTTCCTGAAGACACTGGAGGGTATAAATGTATCTCCAAACACCATCATATTGGGTGACTTCAACTACCCGAATATAAACTGGGAACATTACGCAAGCTCTAACTTTCTAGCCCAACGGTTCCTGGAGTTCATAAATTCAAATGCCATGGAACAGCTAGTCACTGTTCCCACGAGAGGAGAAAATATACTAGATCTCATTGTCACAAACATGGGGACAAAATGCTCCACACCGGAAGTATATCCCTCATTGGTGAGATCTGATCATAAACTAATCTCACTGGAAATCCACATCCCGCCCCCACCCCAAACAAAAAAGACCACAGTGAAGAACTTCTCTAAAGCAAACTTCACACTACTCAAGACTGGTGTGGTATCCTTCAAGGCCCCTGAGCCAGTTGAAACCACAACCCAAGCTGCTGAAGCCCTTACAAATGCCTTCTATGAACACCTCCAGGACTGCATGGATCAGGCAATCCCAAATAAAACCAAGACTCTTTCCACAAAGGGCAAGCGTCCAGTCTGGTGGACCCCAGCCATTAACAAACTTTACAATAAGAGGAGAAAGCTATTACATGATAGAACAAAATCCATAAAATGGAAGTCACCCCTGATCATTATTAGTAAAACAATACGAGCACTCATAAAATCAACTAAGGCCAATTTTGAGAGAAAAATTGCCATGGATTCAAAGGACAATCATAAGGCCTTTTTCAGCTATGTTAGGAACCTGGGTGGAAACTCCCAGATATGCTCAGAATTAGTCCAAAATGATACAAAAATCACTGAACCCACAGACATTGCCAACATACTGGCAGACAGGTTCAGTGCAAACTTCACCCCCCCCTCTCCCCCACTAAAGGAGAGATAACTATCCCAGCCAAGTGTAGCCTCCCAGACATCTCAAATGCACAGGTGAAAGCTGCTCTCTCTAAAGCTAAAAACACAGCATCAATGGGACGGATGGTGTCCCCGGCTGTGTGCTACACGAGCTAAATGAGGAATTAAACCCGCACATAAGGCAGCTGTTTAATCTCAGCCTTACCACAGGATACATGCCCAAGGAGTGGCGTACGGCAACTGTGGTCCCACTCCACAAAGGCGCCTCTACAGACCCTGGTAATTACCGCCCCATAAGCTTAACAAGTCTAGTCTGCAAAGCTATGGAGAGGATCATAATGGAGCTCATAAACAAAGATATAGGGGACTTGCAGACATTGGACCCGACCCAGTTTGGCTTTCAAGGGAAGATCATGCCTTTTGAACTTGGTCGACTTCTTGAAACAGTCACCAAGGCCATTGATGAGGAAAAGGCAGTCCATACAGCCTACCTTGACCTTGCAAAGGCTTCGACACAATACCCCACTCGGGTATTGTAGAAAAACTTACCAGCTTAAATGTAAACCCATATGTCACAAGATGGGTTGCAAACTGGCTTAAGGACAGAACCCACAGGGTTAGAGTTGCTGGCGCTATGTCAGACTCCAAGCCGGTCACAAGTGGTGTCCCACAGGGCTCGGTCCTTGGCCCCCTATTGTTTGGCATCTACTTCTCAGAAGTACAGGCCAACATGGGAGGACTTTGGCTGACAAAGTTTGCTGACGACTGCAAACTGGGCCCTATAGTGGAAAGTGCATCGGACACGGATATCCTTCAGAAGGGACTCACGGAAACAGATAGCTGGTGCCAGAGCCATGGCCTGAAGTTAAACGCCAAAAAATGTGTAGTCATACCCTTCGGGAAAAACAAGGTAACCCCAAGCTACCATATAGGTGTCAATCCACTAAACACAGAAGAGGTTATCAGGGACCTGGGGACCCAGGTTGACAGTGGCCTTTCTTTTGACACTCACGTTGCTAAAGTGGTTAGAAAGACCTTCTACATTGCCCACCTGATAATGAAGGGATTCACATCCAGATCTAGTGAGGTCATTGTTCCCTGTACTCTTCACTTATCAGACCAATGATCGAGTACAATGCCCCATTCGGGATGTATCTCACCCGACATCTGCAGCAATTGGAGAGACCCCAAAAGTTCCTCACCAAAAGGATAAAGGGACTCCAAAATCTGTCATATGCTGCCAGATTGAAGAAACTCCAGCTCTATTCAGTCGCATACCGTCTGCTCAGAGGTGACATGTGCCTGACATACAAGGCCATGTCCAACCTGGAATTAATGGACATGCTCCACCTCAAAAAATCCAAATCCACCAAAACCACTAGAGCAAGCGACTTAAACCTTAGCACGGATATAAATAAGACGTGCTGGAGGGATAGATTTATCACTCAGAGACTCCTATGCTGTGGAATAAAATCCCGGTCCATGTGAGGCAGAGCACCTTGCTGACTCTGTTCAAGAGAAATCTTGACCTGTGGATGGGAGATCATAGGTTTACAGGGAATCATCTCTGTGTCACTGCTGGACAGAGGCACACCAAACTAATGGGAACAGTATTTTTTCATATAAGGGGTGGCGTAAGCCACAAAAATTTGGGCTAGGCTTATAAATGCCTTAGGGCAGATAGCCTAGTATAAACCTATGAACCTATGAACCTATGAACACCACAAATTAACTCCTAACTCACTCAGGACAGTGACAACGTACTGAAGCAGAAGGGGTGAAGTGAGAGAGAGGGAGAGAGAGAGAGAGAGAGAGGGAGAGAGAGTTGGGGAGAGAAATACCAAGAATTTTGTTTATGGGACATTATTACTTTGTCAGGCACTATACAATAAGATATTTGCTACAGGGAGTAAGAAGGGGGTAGGAGAGTAGAAACATGATTAAGCCATAAGCAGGATAAGTGTGGTTTACTAACACTCCCTGTTGGGGATGGGATGTTTTTAAAAGTGGTTTCTTGATGGTAACTGGAGGAAAATGCAAACATTTACAGTTAAACATACAATAGAAATATAACATGATATGAAAAAAAAAATAATTTGACATACAGTTGTAATTGAACCCTTCACCTTATGCAAACACATTAGTCTACAGACAGTGGAATTATCTCAACACACCACATAAGAACTTTTAGTTCATTACATCTAGCAGCCAAAGAACTGTTAGAGTAACAGTTTCAAAGTGGTGCCTTTACTCTGCATTCCTATAGTGCAGCAGAACTTAAGTACATTTGCATGAAAGTCACTGGACTAGTGCAGGTGATTGCAAAAAATGAGTTTCTGCCATAGGATGTGAAACATCATTCACCATCACCCAAAATTAGTGCACAGTGCAGACCTCTGTGCAAATGCTGAGGACAAAGACAATATCACAACATCCATAGTATATATTGTTGTTATTCATGAGAAGAGGTGAGTGTACAACACATTTGTAACATCAATTCTCAGAGACTACAGGTAAGATTTTTATCATGTACCACAGACTTTAGCCTGTATCTCACGTACAACATTGGATGTCACTATCATTCACCATCACCCAAAATTTGTGCATAGTGCTGGCCTCTGTGCAAATGCTGAGGACAAAAGATGAATATCACAACATCCATTGTATATATTGTTGTTATTCATGAGAAGTAGTGAGTGTACAACACCTTTGTAACACCAATTCACAGAGACTACAGGTAAGATTTTTATCATGTATCACAGACTTTAGCCTGTATCTCACATACAACATTGGATGTCAGTATTTATTCTAAATCCAGTCGTAAAAAATATTTGTAAACTGGATTTGAACCCTGCATTATGTGCCTCTTTCTCTAAGCTCACTTCACTTACATCTTGTGTGAAGATATTAGCTGACAGGTGGAATTTATTCACTGAACACTATCCAGAGTGCTGATGGATGTACACTGGTGCTAGGCTTGCTTGCACTACAGAAGGCAGTCTAAATTAAAATGTTCACTTTTTTCCTTAGGAAATGAACTCTTGTTCACTGCTAGGGACACTGCCAGTCAACACTGCAGAATATCAAATGGCATGCAAATGATGAAAAAAAGTGAAAAAAATATTTAAGTAGAGGAAACCTTGTAAAACAAGTAGTTAAATGTACAGTTTTGATGTGTCCTCAACATTGTTGCCTTGCAACATAAAAGTATGCTTCTTAAACATCAGTATGTTCTCACTGACAGCACCCTCTCTGGAACTGAGCCCCAGGACAATAGATCATTCACAACACACACTTGAGAGTATCATCAGTATATGCCACAGACACATACATAGATATACTGCAAAGAAAAAAAGTAGGTTACATATACTAAAGATGTGACATTGTATCAATTAACATTACATGTGTAACAGAACTGAGTTCTGAAAGTAGCCCTGAGTAATTTGCACATAGATGTGGAGATGCTTTTGATATTGGTAATAGTTAAGGTAAGGTAATCTTTCCTCAAACAATATAAACATTTGTAACACTGCAGCTCTTTTCCTTTCTTTATTTTGTGAGCATCATTTCTTTATGCATGCTTCTGTGACAAGACTGCTATTTGATTTGCCTTGCTGTTGCTATATGTTTCAATGAGTAATGTACTTCCTTAGAATTGCAGACAAAATTTACTCAGAGTAACAAAGTGTGGTCATAAACAATTCATAGAAATGATAGAAATGTTGTTCTCCTAAGTCAGTCAATGTACTTACAGACTTTCTTGTTATGTCCCTTCTCCCTGGCATACCCTCGGTAAGTGCCCATAAAAGAGGACTGGCTATGAAACCCTAATTGTTCCTGCAGTCAGACTCATCACTCACACTTGCAAACCCCTAGTGGGTAGCACTTCTCATTGCTCATCCTTGCACTGCTAGGACATGTGCATGCAGTCATGTAGGACCATACACCATGTTTCCCTACCCAGCACTTATTGCAGATTGTGAAACTCGTGAATGCTAATGAGTTTGCACCTTATTTGCATACTCACGGAGCTGAGAGGGCTGAATCTGCACTATATAAAGGTAATTGTGTTGGTAAGGAATTTGTATAGTAGTAGGGAGACTGGATCCCGAGAGCTTGAGACTTTAAGAAATGACTTGCTGCAAAGGTAATTTGCTGTTTTTTTACAGCTTGAGGTATTTTAACTTTACTGATGGACTGCATTTCACAATACAACTATTTGTTTACTGTCTGCATTATTCTCACTACCTGTTGGCATAGCCATGTATATCAGTTATTTCTCGACCATTAAATATGTTTCTTAGTTATGTTACCTGACATTTAATGGGAAGTTTAATTGGGAAGCTGACCACTTAGTGCAGAAGATTGTTGTCTTACTTATTAGAAAGGTCATTTTTTTTATTATTAGCATGCAAAACTGTGTTAAGCCTGTGATGGAAGTGGATCTCCAAACACCATCATATTGGGTGACTTCAACTACCCGAATATAAACTGGGAACATTACGCAAGCTCTAACTTTCTAGCCCAACGGTTCCTGGAGTTCATAAATTCAAATGCCATGGAACAGCTAGTCACTGTTCCCACGAGAGGAGAAAATATACTAGATCTCATTGTCACAAACATGGGGACAAAATGCTCCACACCGGAAGTATATCCCTCATTGGTGAGATCTGATCATAAACTAATCTCACTGGAAATCCACATCCCCCCACCCCAAACAAAAGACCACAGTGAAGAACTTCTCTAAAGCAAACTTCACACTACTCAAGACTGGTGTGGTATCCTTCAAGGCCCCTGAGCCAGTTGAAACCACAACCCAAGCTGCTGAAGCCCTTACAAATGCCTTCTATGAACACCTCCAGGACTGCATGGATCAGGCAATCCCAAATAAAACCAAGACTCTTTCCACAAAGGGCAAACGTCCAGTCTGGTGGACCCCAGCCATTAACAAACTTTACAATAAGAGGAGAAAGCTATTACATGATAGAACAAAATCCATAAAATGGAAGTCACCCCTGATCATTATTAGTAAAACAATACGAGCACTCATAAAATCAACTAAGGCCAATTTTGAGAGAAAAATTGCCATGGATTCAAAGGACAATCATAAGGCCTTTTTCAGCTATGTTAGGAACCTGGGTGGAAACTCCCAGATATGCTCAGAATTAGTCCAAAATGATACAAAAATCACTGAACCCACAGACATTGCCAACATACTGGCAGACAGGTTCAGTGCAAACTTCACCCCCCCCTCTCCCCCCCTAAAGGAGAGATAACTATCCCAGCCAAGTGTAGCCTCCCAGACATCTCAAATGCACAGGTGAAAGCTGCTCTCTCTAAAGCTAAAAACACAGCATCAATGGGACCGGATGGTGTCCCGGCTGTGTGCTACACGAGCTAAATGAGGAATTAAACCCGCACATAAGGCAGCTGTTTAATCTCAGCCTTACCACAGGATACATGCCCAAGGAGTGGCGTACGGCAACTGTGGTCCCACTCCACAAAGGCGCCTCTACAGACCCTGGTAATTACCGCCCCATAAGCTTAACAAGTCTAGTCTGCAAAGCTATGGAGAGGATCATAATGGAGCTCATAAACAAAGATATAGGGACTTGCAGACATTGGACCCGACCCAGTTTGGCCGTCAAGGGAAGATCATGCCTTTTGAACTTGGTCGACTTCTTGAAACAGTCACCAAGGCCATTGATGAGGAAAGGCAGTCCATACAGCCTACCTTGACCTTGCAAAGGCTTCGACACAATACCCCACTCGGGTATTGTAGAAAAACTTACCAGCTTAAATGTAAACCCATATGTCACAAGATGGGTTGCAAACTGGCTTAAGGACAGAACCCACAGGGTTAGAGTTGCTGGCGCTATGTCAGACTCCAAGCCGGTCACAAGTGGTGTCCCACAGGGCTCGGTCCTTGGCCCCTATTGTTTGGCATCTACTTCTCAGAAGTACAGGCCAACATGGGAGGACTTTGGCTGACAAAGTTTGCTGACGACTGCAAACTGGGCGCCATAGTGGAAAGTGCATCGGACACGGATATCCTTCAGAAGGGACTCACGGAAACAGATAGCTGGTGCCAGAGCCATGGCCTGAAGTTAAACGCCAAAAAATGTGTAGTCATACCCTTCGGGAAAAACAAGGTAACCCCAAGCTACCATATAGGTGTCAATCCACTAAACACAGAAGAGGTTATCAGGGACCTGGGGACCCAGGTTGACAGTGGCCTTTCTTTTGACACTCACGTTGCTAAAGTGGTTAGAAAGACCTTCTACATTGCCCACCTGATAATGAAGGGATTCACATCCAGATCTAGTGAGGTCATTGTTCCCCTGTACTCTTCACTTATCAGACCAATGATCGAGTACAATGCCCCATTCGGGATGTATCTCACCCGACATCTGCAGCAATTGGAGAGACCCCAAAAGTTCCTCACCAAAAGGATAAAGGGACTCCAAAATCTGTCATATGCTGCCAGATTGAAGAAACTCCAGCTCTATTCAGTCGCATACCGTCTGCTCAGAGGTGACATGTGCCTGACATACAAGGCCATGTCCAACCTGGAATTAATGGACATGCTCCACCTCAAAAAATCCAAATCCACCAAAACCACTAGAGCAAGCGACTTAAACCTTAGCACGGATATAAATAAGACGTGCTGGAGGGATAGATTTATCACTCAGAGACTCCCTATGCTGTGGAATAAAATCCCGGTCCATGTGAGGCAGAGCACCTTGCTGACTCTGTTCAAGAGAAATCTTGACCTGTGGATGGGAGATCATAGGTTTACCCCGGGAATCATCTCTGTGTCACTGCTGGACAGAGGCACACCAAACTAATGGGAACAGTATTTTTTCATATAAGGGGTGGCGTAAGCCACAAAAATTTGGGCTAGGCTTATAAATGCCTTAGGGCAGATAGCCTAGTATAAACCTATGAACCTATGAACCTATGAACACCACAAATTAACTCCTAACTCACTCAGGACAGTGACAACGTACTGAAGCAGAAGGGGTGAAGTGAGAGAGAGGGAGAGAGAGAGAGAGAGAGAGGGAGAGAGAGTTGGGGAGAGAAATACCAAGAATTTTGTTTATGGGACATTATTACTTTGTCAGGCACTATACAATAAGATATTTGCTACAGGGAGTAAGAAGGGGGTAGGAGAGTAGAAACATGATTAAGCCATAAGCAGGATAAGTGTGGTTTACTAACACTCCCTGTTGGGGATGGGATGTTTTTAAAAGTGGTTTCTTGATGGTAACTGGAGGAAAATGCAAACATTTACAGTTAAACATACAATAGAAATATAACATGATATGAAAAAAAAAATAATTTGACATACAGTTGTAATTGAACCCTTCACCTTATGCAAACACATTAGTCTACAGACAGTGGAATTATCTCAACACACCACATAGGAACTTCTAGTTCATTACATCTAGCAGCCGAAGAACTGTTAGAGTAACTGTTTCAAAGTGGTGCCTTTACTCTGCATTCCTATAGTGCAGCAGAACTTAAGTACATTTGCATGAAAGTCACTGGACTAGTGCAGGTGATTGCAAAAAATGAGTTTCTGCCATAGGATGTGAAACATCATTCACCATCACCCAAAATTAGTGCACAGTGCAGACCTCTGTGCAAATGCTGAGGACAAAAGACAATATCACAACATCCATAGTATATATTGTTGTTATTCATGAGAAGAGGTGAGTGTACAACACATTTGTAACATCAATTCTCAGAGACTACAGGTAAGATTTTTATCATGTACCACAGACTTTAGCCTGTATCTCACGTACAACATTGGATGTCACTATCATTCACCATCACCCAAAATTTGTGCATAGTGCTGGCCTCTGTGCAAATGCTGAGGACAAAAGATGAATATCACAACATCCATTGTATATATTGTTGTTATTCATGAGAAGTAGTGAGTGTACAACACCTTTGTAACACCAATTCACAGAGACTACAGGTAAGATTTTTATCATGTATCACAGACTTTAGCCTGTATCTCACATACAACATTGGATGTCAGTATTTATTCTAAATCCAGTCGTAAAAATATTTGTAAACTGGATTTGAACCCTGCATTATGTGCCTCTTTCTCTAAGCTCACTTCACTTACATCTTGTGTGAAGATATTAGCTGACAGGTGGAATTTATTCACTGAACACTATCCAGAGTGCTGATGGATGTACACTGGTGCTAGGCTTGCTTGCACTACAGAAGGCAGTCTAAATTAAAATGTTCACTTTTTTCCTTAGGAAATGAACTCTTGTTCACTGCTAGGGACACTGCCAGTCAACACTGCAGAATATCAAATGGCATGCAAATGATGAAAAAAAGTGAAAAAAATATTTAAGTAGAGGAAACCTTGTAAAACAAGTAGTTAAATGTACAGTTTTGATGTGTCCTCAACATTGTTGCCTTGCAACATAAAAGTATGCTTCTTAAACATCAGTATGTTCTCACTGACAGCACCCTCTCTGGAACTGAGCCCCAGGACAATAGATCATTCACAACACACACTTGAGAGTATCATCAGTATATGCCACAGACACATACATAGATATACTGCAAAGAAAAAAAGTAGGTTACATATACTAAAGATGTGACATTGTATCAATTAACATTACATGTGTAACAGAACTGAGTTCTGAAAGTAGCCCTGAGTAATTTGCACATAGATGTGGAGATGCTTTTGATATTGGTAATAGTTAAGGTAAGGTAATCTTTCCTCAAACAATATAAACATTTGTAACACTGCAGCTCTTTTCCTTTCTTTATTTTGTGAGCATCATTTCTTTATGCATGCTTCTGTGACAAGACTGCTATTTGATTTGCCTTGCTGTTGCTATATGTTTCAATGAGTAATGTACTTCCTTAGAATTGCAGACAAAATTTACTCAGAGTAACAAAGTGTGGTCATAAACAATTCATAGAAATGATAGAAATGTTGTTCTCCTAAGTCAGTCAATGTACTTACAGACTTTCTTGTTATGTCCCTTCTCCCTGGCATACCCTCGGTAAGTGCCCATAAAAGAGGACTGGCTATGAAACCCTAATTGTTCCTGCAGTCAGACTCATCACTCACACTTGCAAACCCCCTAGTGGGTAGCACTTCTCATTGCTCATCCTTGCACTGCTAGGACATGTGCATGCAGTCATGTAGGACCATACACCATGTTTCCCTACCCAGCACTTATTGCAGATTGTGAAACTCGTGAATGCTAATGAGTTTGCACCTTATTTGCATACTCACGGAGCTGAGAGGGCTGAATCTGCACTATATAAAGGTAATTGTGTTGGTAAGGAATTTGTATAGTAGTAGGGGAGACTGGATCCCGAGAGCTTGAGACTTTAAGAAATGACTTGCTGCAAAGGTAATTTGCTGTTTTTTTACAGCTTGAGGTATTTTAACTTTACTGATGGACTGCATTTCACAATACAACTATTTGTTTACTGTCTGCATTATTCTCACTACCTGTTGGCATAGCCATGTATATCAGTTATTTCTCGACCATTAAATATGTTTCTTAGTTATGTTACCTGACATTTAATGGGAAGTTTAATTGGGAAGCTGACCACTTAGTGCAGAAGATTGTTGTCTTACTTATTAGAAAGGTCATTTTTTTTATTATTAGCATGCAAAACTGTGTTAAGCCTGTGATGGAAGTGGATGTCACACAAAACTGTTAAACATTTTTCCTTGAAAGGTGTACTTTATTTTTATTAATATTGCATTGTACTACAGTTTACAGAAAAGTTTGTCCTCTTAGCAATTTTTTAATAAATTATTTTCTTTGTTTGGTGGTGGTAGTGGTGGGGATCTGTGTTACGTTGTTTGTACTCATATGGAGCCTTATTTTTTGTGTATGTTATTTATGATGGAGAGATACATTCACAGATATTTTTGTTTTGTAACAATCATTTTGCATTACTTATGTATTTTTTTTCCTTTTATGTTTCCTCTCATTCAAGACTACACCATCATTCAGGCACTATACAGCCACTGGTTATTCTTCTTAGAGAGAGGCAGTGAATGTATCTGGGAGCACTTGGTCAATGATGTCAATTTGGTTGGAGGCTTTGGATGTACATATTCCAAAATAAGACATAGGGCCAGTGATATGATCACAACAGCCAGGCATCAGGCAGCTGAAATTGCCTATGAATGTATAGCTACTGGGGGTGGGGGAGTGCTCCTGCTACCGAGCCACCACTGAATGAAACAGATGAGTTCTTGTCCACTGTAAGAGATACAGACTTCACAGCACAGGGTTCACACACACTCGCTGATGTTGGTGCTGACATGGAAGACAACTCAAGTATGTTAACTGGAAAAATTCCAGGTATGGAATATAATTAAATAATTGTCATTGTAGACATGCATATGCCATATGTTATATTTATATACAGCGGCAGAGGGAAGGGTGGGATAGAAGAGACACTGAGGCAGAAGAAGAAGGAGGGGGAGGGGAGAAGTCAAATGGTCAGTAAAGTCTTGTATGAAATGTGTCTTATTCTGCAGCTGTAAAGGGAATTGTCTGTTTCTTCTGTCATTTTCTTTTGATGGTTACCATCCATGTTTCATCTCCCTTTCTTATATCTCTGCACATCTGAGTCTCTTTTTGCATGACCACCTGCACATGGTAAGCACACCTTCTGTATTCTTATTGATGAACAAAAAGTAGATAGATGTATGTGTAACTGAAAGTTATTTGCTTTCATTGCATTAACATCTCCTAATTTTTAATATACATTTTACATAACATAGTTAGATCATTGCTTATTTCATTTCTCTCTTAGTAGTTTTGATTACTTGTTATCAGAGGTGATCCTGCAAGTGGCACTGTGAAACTCCTACCACATGATGTCAGGGTATTGGTAGCCTCTGATGACAACACCAATGAAGAGGCACACTCTAGGGGTGCAGAGGGTCAGTTCATTACTGAGGTTGTGCCTTCAAATATCTCTTGCCCCCTTTCTTGGGCACAGTCAATATGCCTATGCATACCCATGGCACAGAGACCTCAGACATAGGACAGGTTGAGGGTAACACAGTTGATCAGGGTAGTGTGGTTACTCCAGTTGCAAAACTGGTTGAATCTCCCCATAGCCATCATGATGATGAAGTGCCACATAGGTGGGTTGTTAGAGGTGGTTGAAGGAGGCTTGCTGTCCACCTTCCTCCTGATGTTGTTTTGTCAGCAGGTGCCACACAATGTATGTTTAGGGCTGCCACAGAGGTGCAGGCATATTTCACAAGAGCCTCAGAAGAGGTAGTGTGAGTACTAAATGTGCATTCAGACGTGAGGCACTGCTTGACCTGTGTGGGTGACTCCTTGGACAGAATGAATGACACACTGGGTTTGATAGTGTCTGTAATGGAATGTCTAGTGGGGGAGGGTTGGCATCCATGTGGCTGGAGAGCTGCTACATTGTCCAGTGTTAGTCGATGTGGCCATGCAAGATCCCATTTCTGTAGTGGCATTACTTCCACTGCTCTATCAGTGATTGCAGTATCCACACTCAGAAGAGGTAGGCCACATGGTCATGATCCAGGACATGGTCATTATGAGAGCTCATCCACCAGACATGACTCACATTCAGGTAGCACCCCAAATCCTAGCCAGGGCCATGGAGCTAACAGTGCAACTTCTGGCAAAGGTAGTTCTCATGGCCGGGAGAGGTGATGTTGAACTGACTTGTCTACCATGCACAACTCACACCTGTTCAAAATGCCAGGATGTAGTGCTAGCACAGTGCTTGATTGTGTTCATGCAGACACAAATACATTCAACACACACACACACACACACACACACACCTTATCTATGTAGTACTGTTGACTGCTATACATATCTTGCTACTGGCCTTCAAATTGGATATTTAAGGAATACATTTTTGTTTTACTTGCACACACTCACTTCTTTGGTGTCATGCTTGCCCTACTGACTCCCCCCCAACCCTGTGCAAATGATTAAAACAACATAAGCAGAATAGTTTACAACAAAAATAAAAAAATGAATAAATAGATAGAAGCTTTCAAGTACAAACAATTTATCAAGTAATTTCAAAAAGCTTTAACATGCACTCCTTATATAAAATAGTTAATTCAAATGAGCATTAATCACATAATCAATGATGCGAGGTTTAAGGGGACAGGACTCATTAATTCCTGGTATATTTAGTGCATTAAGTGTACTAATTCATTCATACTCAGATACTGCTGCTTTATTCACAATATCACGCCTCCAAATACCACTAGCAATTCATTGTAAAACAACAAATGTAAAAATTTGAGAAGTGTTATTTAATGAAACATACTTAGCTAATGCATTAGTAGTATTTAGCTTTTTAATATCATATACATGCTGGACTAGCATGTCACGTAGCTTTCTATTAGTTTCTCTACATAGAATGATGGACAAATAGTACACTTGGCCATATATAGTAAATGCATACCATCACAATCAGCATGATGAAAACAATCATATTTATAATTAGTTGCGGGATGTATAAAACAAGATGTAACATGAATCTATTGGCAATAGTTACAATTCCTGCAGGGAAAGTACCTTTTGTTATAGTTCTGTTTAAATCCTTCATATCCTACATTATTGGGTTCAGCCATCTATTGCATAACTGTCTTTTCAAACTAAGCTTATTCTTAAACACTATCCTAGAAGATGGACCTAGAATTTTTGCAATTTCAGGTGATTTCAACATATACTTATAATAGATCTACTATTACTTGTAAATGCCATAATGGAAGGAAGACTAGTGTCACATACTGTCATCGTATTATTCATTATTAATTCATCACAGTTAAAGTATGGAGACATAGTATCACTACGGTGCTAACTTCATCTAATGCTTTATTTATTTCATTGTGGCTATAGCCATGTTTTAAAAAATCATCATACATCACCCTTACTTCCATATCAAATATCATACTATCAGATGTTAGTCTTAATAATCTACAAAAATTGTCCCTTTAAATATTTTTATAAACATAGCCTGGGTGCATACTATGACACTGTAAACAACTATTCCTTCTAGTGTTCTTTCTATATATCTTAGTAGCTAAGCATTCAACTTCATTCCAATATATTGATATATCTAAAACATTAATACTTTCATAAAACTGAGTTAACACAAATTTAAAAAGGTAGTACTAGAATTAAGCTATAGAATGTACCGCTCAAGATCATCTTTATTTGAACCCCATAACATAAATATATCATCCACAGACTGTGCATAGTATAATATATGCTTACAATAATTCAATATCTATAAATACATCATTTTGCTCCAAGTCATACATAACTAAATTAGTGCATGTGTTTGCTATAGGAATACCCATTGCTACACCATTCCTTTGTAAGAAAATATCATTCCATTAGAAATCAAGATAATGGAATGTAAATAGCTCAGCTTTTTTTGCTTTTCCCTCATATATGAAATTGTCACTAATCCTTGCTGTGCATATTCATATTGTAGTGCAGCTCCTTTACATGATCACTGGTGTCACTGCTGATTTCTAGATATTGGTTAGAGCAAGCCATACCCAAACTGAGTTAATGGGTACAGTTTGTAAAGAAGTTATTCATATGTATTCGAAAGCAATACCTTTACATATTCAGTTATAAAATACTTATGCACACAAAACTAACCACAACTGACACACATTCATAGGCACAAACACACACACACTGATCAAAATGTGGATGTATAATTGTAGTGTGTTTATCTGCAGTTCCACATAACTGACAACAGATTTTCCAGTGTTCACTTTAAGTAGGAAACTGCCTGTTTGTGTGATTGACAATAATGCTGAAATCTATTTGAATTGCTGGTTTTAGGGTACTATATGTAAGAGTTATTGTTTTGTTTAGTTTTAAAGTGAATTACACTTTCATTTAAATTTTGTCTCTGATTTTGGGTATTAAATTTGGGTTTATCCAGATTTTTTGTACTAAGGACATTGAGAGGTATGTGTTAATACACTAACATACAACTATATATATATATATATATATATATATATATATATATATATATAAATACATACATACACACACACACACACACACACACACACACACACACACACACACACACACACACACATATATAGATGTGTGTGTGTGTGTGTGTGTGTGTGTGTGTGTGTGTGTATGTGTGTGTGTGTGTGTGTGTGTGTGTGTGTGTGTGTGTGTGTGTGTGTGTGTGTGTGTGTGTGTGTGTGTGTGTGGTCTATATCACATTATCGAAATTCCAAAATATTGAACACCATAAGCTCGACCTTGGAATCTCTAAATGTGATATACTCGAATGCTCAGAACAGCGAATTTTTTCCAAGGGAAAAAATTTGCTGTTCCGAGAATACACACACACAGCACAAGCACACCAAAATACATAATCCACACATACGCATTTCACAGAACCCTACACTAAACCATACATACACTAGTAGCTATCCACTTACCTTAACCCAACCCTATCCCTAAGGTCCCTAATACACACTCACCTTACCTGCTCCCTAATCCTAAGGTCCCTAACTAACGCACACTCATCTTACCCGCTCCCTAACCCTAAGGTCCCTAACTAACGCACACTCACCTTACCCGCTCCCTATCCCTAAGGTCCCTAACTAACGCGCACTCACCTTACCCGTTCCCTAACCCTAAGGTCCCTAACTATCGCACACTCACCTTACTCGCTCCCTAACCCTAAGGTACCTAACTATCGCACACTCACCTTATCCACTCTCTATCCCTAAGGTCCCTAACTATCACACACTCACCTTACCTTGGTCTGTTCGCACACTTACCTTAACTTGGTCTGTCACCTTCGCACCTCAGTCGAGGAAATAGCTAAGCTGCAGAAACGGCCCACCAAATACTTTCCCTAGGAAAATATTCGGTGTTCTGCAGCTTCACTATTTCAAGTGTTCTCTGAATAGGGGTCGATATTATAACATTCGAAGTTTTAACACTTTGATGTTATAATATAGACCCATGTGTGTGTGTGTGTGTGTGTGTGTGTGTGTGTGTGTGTGTGTGTGTGTGTGTGTGTATACTATGTACATATATATATATATATATATATATATATATATATATACACACACACACACACACACACACACACACACATATATATATATATATGTGTGTGTGTGTGTGTGTGTGTGTGTGTGTGTATACTATGTATATGTATGCCTGATTTGCATCCTGTTCCAAGGCACAAGGAGCAACAGATGGATTGTTTGCATGCCAAACACATGTTTCATTCTCTGTAAGACTTGCTAGTGATAGTTATTTGTTAGATAAGTTGGTTTATGGCTTTACTTGGTTTAACAATCTAGACTTCCTTGGTATGTATTATGTAAGGGGAAGGTACTTGTTACCTTAATATATACTTTGGGTGCACAATGATCATTTCAGTTGTGTTCTGCATGTCCCCCATGAACCACCACAGTATTCATGTGCTGCTAGCCAGACAGGTTTTACAGAAACTTCCATCTGCTGTTGGATAGTTTTGTTTCAAACAAGTTACGAAATGGTACATCCACCCCTTACAGGTACATAGATTAAACACAAGCACTGCAATTTCACCACAAATATAGAGTAGAATGTTTCTTCAGCAGACGAAATCAAAATAAAAGTAGCACAATGTAATAAAGAACAGATAAAATCCTTCAGATAGGCTGTAAATCCTCACAACAAACAGGATGAGTGCTTTCTGCTATACTTCATCAGATCCTGTTCACACTACAACACCTCCCTTTTTATATTGTTAATAATCTAATCAAGTCAAGTCATCTCCTGAGCTTCCTGCTTTTCAATACAGGTTTTAAAGGCAATTAGTTATCCAGAAATTATCAAGACGTCAGAGATTTGCCTTCCAATTGTCAATGTTTCATTTGAATGAGGTCAGGAATTAACACTATTTTTCATGGATGGGGACCTATTCCATAGTGCAGGGATCCTTTAGGACACATATCTGTCTCTCCAGCATATTCTGTTTATGTCACAAGCAAAGTTCAGATCCCTGGATCTAGTGTTTCTAGTGCTATTTGGTTTGTGCATTAGCAACAGATCTATCAGGTCTGAGTCTGAGGAGGCCCTGTAAGCCAGGCATAGATCCCCTCTCAGCAGCCTGTTGGAGACTGAATACAGAGACAGAGCCTTTAGGTGATCAGTGTAGGACAAGGTATTCATGCCCTGAATTCTCCTGGTGAGAAACCTTTGTGGGCTTTCCTGCTGATACAATTGTATGATTAGATACATGCCAAAGGGGGCACTGTATTCAATGATAGGTCTAATAAAGGACAGGTAGAATTGTACTATAACTTCCTTGGACCTGGATGCTATACCCTTACCTATAAGCAGAGTGACGTAGACTGATTTTCTTATTATGTTAGCTACATGTTGGTCAAAGGCCAGATTGCTGTCTACATATGTTCCCGAGATCCCTTATTACTGGGTTGACCCTTAGGGCCATTTTATTGATGCAGTAATTATCTTTGGTTGACAGTTTCCTAAAGGACATTATAATTCATTTTTGGCATTAAGTTTTAGGCCATGACTTTGGCACCAGTTATTTGGCTTTGTTAAATCCACTTGCAAGATGTTGGTGCCTTGGTGGAATCTATAATAGTTCCCAAGTTTCACTCATCTGTGAACTTTATGAGCCAGAGGCCTTGAACGATAGCTTTGATTTCCGAGAAGTAAATGCCAGACAAGAGTAGGCCTGGCATGAAACCATGGGGTACTCCATTGGTGACCGGATCTTGACTTCTTGAGTCCTGTCTGTGAGCCAGCTGGTAATCCAGAGAGTGATTTAAGAATTTTAGCCTAGCTCAGAGAGACTGTCAACAATGCTTGAGTGGGGGCATTGTATCAAATGCCTTAGCCAGGCCAATATATGCCGTGTGCACTGTTTTACCCTTGTCCATTGCCTTGGTGGCCCTCTCAAAGAAGTCTGCCAGATAAGTAGTCATGACCTTCCCTTAATAAAGCCAAATTGGGATGGGTCCAGGGTCTGTAGGTTGCTGCTGTCCTCATTTATCATTTCCATGATAATTTGTTCCATGGCTTCGCATATTAGGCTTGTTAGACTGATGGGTCTGAAGCTCGCTGGGTCAGTTGATGGTCCGCCTTTGTGAAGGGGAATGAGTGTTGTGGCCCTCCATTCATTTGGAACATAGCCTCTTTCAAGGCTGAAATTGAAGAGAGCTCAAATGATCCCGATAAGTCATATTTTAGAGTTCAGGAGGCAACACGGGATGTTATCAAGACCCATGGAGGCAGTGCTCTTAACTTTAATGAGTGCTGCCAGTACCTGGTCCTTGTTGATAGCTGTGGGAAGTATGTTGGAGGTTGGGTATTTACATCTGTTGCATACAGTGTTATTTTCTTTAATGATTAACTGGTTGTCTGAGAAAAATGAAACAATTGCTACAGTGCCTTAGGATGCCATTTCTACCAAGTTGGCCCAGAGACATTTGGAAATTGCATATCCATGTTGTCTGGTCCTGTAATAGGGTGGGCCGTTTAGGATTAAAGATTAGGTTTTAACAGGGGTCTCCTAGGGTAGTTTCTGGGGTTAAGGGCAAGATGCTATATAATGCTAAGATATGGAAAGGCTATTTGATATGCAAACGAGTTTCTGGGGTAAGGACAAGATGTATATAATGCCAGGATATGGTGGTACTATTCGATGCAGAAGCTAGCTGCTCTAATATTATTTCCACACAATGCCACACTGTTTAACAGGTTTCAGACCTAATCCTAACTCTATATGGAAACTGTACTGTCTAGGTGTTTGCTACCATACAAGGCACTGTTAACCATTGATGCTTGGTGGGCAAATTTGCCTGATTTATAGTAAAGAAAAAGCCTAAAATCTCAAGCCTATACCCTCTAGCCAATAAACAAGCACACTTTGAGCTTCCTGAAATGCTTCCCAAGTCAGAGAGACCATGTAAGCACCTTCTGCCATGAGATGGATGATTCAATCATTTCTTAATGTAAAAGCACAGCAAAAGCAGTTTGCAAGTGCAGATTAAACAACAAACAATTACCAAACAACTAAATCCCTGGCTAATTCACCTTTCTGCAACTTTCTGCAAGGTGAGTTGGAAGTATGCAGAACTAGATAAGCCAACAAACAGAGAAATGACTTTTTTGCCATAAAATTAAACACATGATTTAAAAATGCTCGATAACAGTAGTTATCACTGTATAAAGCAAGCACAAGTGCAGTTAATAAAGAGAGTATTGTTATCTTAGCTTGGATGGGTCTGGAAGCAGTTGAAACACTTGAAAAGCACTGTAGAATTCTATGTAAGGGAACAAACAACCTTGCAAGCCTGCCTTATTTATAGTAGAGAAAAAGGCTTGAAAACTGCCTCCTATGCCCTCTAGCCAATAAACAGCCACACTTTGTCAGTTACAGCAAAGGCAGTAGGTGTGTCTTACTCTTGGTCACAGTATCTTGTTAATTGGATGAGAAGACATGACAGATAAGAAGGAAATACTCATCCAGTCATCAAGATTAGCCTTAAAGATAGACAAGGTATCACTTTGACATGTAGTGATAACTTATTCTGTGTACTGAGAATACATTGACTTAGTAGCTTATACCTCTAGCAAGTCTTGATTACGTGGTGGCATAAATGTAGGTCCCCTAGTGCAAGTGTTTGTAGAGCCAGTGAACAAAAATCGATTCAATATATAATTTCTGACACTGGTAATTTAACCCACCTAGCAAACATAGAAGTCACTTGCTCCATAATGCTACCTTGTACTACTTACTATAGTAGTGGTCAGGCTTGCATGCTAAAATGTATCACTTGTTAGTACGCCTGTGCCTATGATAGAATTCTTCAGGTGCTGCCACTGTGATAAAGCGAACCATCTCTGAACTGTTTAGTGTGCATTAGAATATCTCTAAATGTATATTTCTCTTAAAATGCACTGTAACCTTAATCCCACACCACATGTGATTTTGCAGCCTCACCACAATTTGTCATAATATGCATCTGACTTGACAGAACATCTCAATTCGCTGTCTTACTCCTGGAATAAATTAAAAATGTAGACTAACATTTCCAGTTACCAAAACATTTTGTTTGCCATTTCCATTACTACTGCATTGCATACCGGTGCTTTTGATGCACATTTTTTGCAACAGTTTATTGCACAAAGGGGTAAAATGACAACTGTTGTAATATAAGATAGAAACACACATCTGCACAGTTAGCATTCCATTAATTCTCACACAAAGAATGGCACTGTGCAAAGATGAATGCAGAATTTTTGTTTAGCTCTACTGAGTTTATTGATTGCCAACAGAGTACACAGTATGAAAAAAGTTTAAAAGAGAGTGACACAATGTATGCCTATGTGGAGAAACCTCATATAGATATGTCCTTATTTGTCATAGGTTTTGACTAAAAATTTCAGTCAAAAAGCTTTGCAACTGTCCTGTAAGTTGCATTCAGTACTAGAGGTGAATCTTATTGGTTAATATCGACAACTGCAGATATTTTCCATTAGACTGAGTGGATGCATATGTCATAAACAATCACAGTGCTGGTCTGAAAATGTTTTTATCATATGCTGTTTTATTCTTCCAGTCAGCTGTGCAAACATAAAATAATTCTACGTAATCTCAAAAGTTCACAAACCTTTAAATCACCACCAGAAGGAATAAACCAGAATCCACAAGATATGCTTTAGCGCTTTCGTTTTTTAATAAAAACTTCTTCAGAATGACATCCATAATAACTGACCCTCCTTTTATACACTCCCACAAACCTTTTGCTCCAATGACTTACAAATGATTAATTAATTAATCAATTAATAACATCATAACAGCTAAATTTGGAAACAAAATTACATAAGTACAAAATCAAAACAACATCCATAAAAATATTGACCATGTAAATACAACCCAAGAATGGCCACAAATGACATCATGTGTTTATAAAAAATATATATGTATATATATATATATATATATATATATATATATATATATATATATATATATATATATATATATGTTCGTAATTATAAATAGCCTTCTGCTTTTAATCTTAGTATAGAGCTGATAGAAATATTGCTGTTTAAACCTGGTTCTTGTGTTGCATTGGTCCTCAGCTGCCACCTGAGTTCCTTAGCCTCTAGGTAGTCATTAGGAGGTCCACCTCTTTCACCTAGTGAAACTTGCTCTACAATACAAAACTTGAAATAGTGTCCTTCATTGTTTTTAGTATGCAAAGCCAGGACATTTTTAATGTCTTGTTTTTTGATGTCATAATAATGTTGATATATTCTACTTTTAAATGCGTTGATCGTCTTTCCTATGTAAAAACTGGGGCATTGAGAACACTTTGCTAAATAAACAACTACCTTACTATTACAGGAATATTTTTTCTTATATACAAATTTCCCATAATTTGGAATATCAATCTCAGTTCCCTCTATGATGTGTTGACATTGCATACAAAAACCACATTTAAACATGCCTTTCTTTCCATAATATCCGTCATGTGACCTCTCTATTATATTTTTCAAAGTTATGTCTTTTTTGTATACAATATCAGGCACCTTTCCCACTGTATCTGTATATTCCTTATTAATATTAAATACATTCCAATTATGTTGTATAATTTGTCTGATGTCTATAAACTGCTTGTTGTATTTAAAAATTGCAGCTTTATTAAAGGTTTTGGATTCTGTACCCTCCCCCACTTGGGTAAACAGTTTCCGTACCCTTACCTAATAAATGAAAAAAAGTGCCCATTATTCCTCTTAATAACTACTTCTTGTAATGTTTTTTCTACAAAATCTGAGGGATAGCCTCTCTTTGCTAGCATATCAGTAAGAATGTTGATTTGATCAAGAAATTCCCAATGATTTGATATCATCCTAGCTAGTCTTACCCCTTGTCCTTTTACTAAGGCCTTTTTTTGATGTATAGGATGAAAACTTTCAAAATGCAGCAGTGCATTCGAGTATGTGGGTTTTCTAAATATGGTCATCTCAAAACATTTACCCAAGTTGTTTTTACTAATAGTGATATCTAAATAGTCTATTTTATCGAATGACGTAACATGTGAAAATTCTAGGAAGTCTGTACTTTCATCAATGAATGCCAAAAATTGTTTAAGTGTGTCTTCACTGTTGTTCCATAAAATAATTATATAATCTAAATAACGGCCATAATAGGTCCAATGTTTTGCAAAGGGACTATTAAATATATGTTCCACTTCCCAAAATGCCAAAACAATATTGGCAAAAATAGGGGCACATATAGCCCCCATGGCTACTCCCTTGCACTGTTTAAAAAACTGCTCTTCAAAAACTCTGACGTTAGTTTCCAGAATTAATTCTATCAAACTTCTGATTGTTAGAATATGATCGTGTGTGAGTCTAGTATGTTGGCACAAAAATGAATAAAACCATTTGATGCCAATATTATGTGGAATTACTGAAAACAGATCTTTTACGTCTATTGTTACAAAAATCAGTGCCTCATTGTACATTTTTCTGTTAATTTTCCTTAATAAATCCCAAGAATCTTTCACAAATCCAATTGCAATCAGAAAGAGTATTCTTAGGTTGTGTGTCTATAAATTTATCAACAAAGTATGTTTTTGATGCTTTGACATCAACAATGGGTCTTGGGGGGGATTTTCTAGATCTTTGTGAATTTTTGGAATTCCAAAAATTGTGGGTATTTTTGGGTGTTTCACATCCATATATAAATGCTCCTCTAAAGAAATGTGTCTATTCATGAGAAGCTCTCCTAATAGTATATCCACTTTTCTATATATAATATTCTTCTCATTGAGACTAATTTGACAATATGTCTCAGAATGTAAAATACCAAATATTTTATCAATATATGTGTTCGTATTCATAATGACCAACCCACCCCCCTTGTCCAGTTTCATAGTTCTTAATTCATTGTTGTTGCACAAATTCTGTACTAACTCTCTTTCCTTTGAACTCAGATTGTTTTCTGTTTTGTCAAAGTGATGGGTGTTATTCTTTTTGTTTTTAAATTTCTCCCTAATGTCATATTCACATAATTTTTCGAATGTCTGTACTACAGGACAAAGGGGTGGATTAAATACACTTGGCCTTTTATTCAAATGTGTGTTACTACTGTCTTGAGGGCTGTCTTTAAAACAAAACTGAAAATTCTTTTGTTACAAACAAATTGAACAGAACTATATTCAAAACTATAAGCCACATCAATTACTACAACTACAACCACAGGGGGAGAGGGAGAACACATTAATGCATGATTTAGATGTGTTTGATGTGGCTTACGATTATAGTTTTGAATATTGTTCTGTTCAAATTGTTTGTAACAAAAGTGATGATTTTAAGGTGTGTAATTACAGTGACATCACATTTGATAACGACATTGCAGATGTGTTTGGCAAAGGTTTATCCTTTGTCCCAAGTAATAGAGCAGTATTAAATGACATCTTAATTGATTTAAAGTTATATACAAGAAAACTGAATTTTCAGTTTTGTTTTAAAGACAGCCCTCAAGACAGTAGTAACACACATTTGAATAAAAGGCCAAGTGTATTTAATCCACCCCTTTGTCCTGTAGTACAGATGTTCGAAAAATTATGTGAATATGACATTAGGGAGAAATTTAAAAATAAAAAAGAATAACACCCATGGCCTTGACAAAACAGAAAACAATCTGAGTTCAAAGGATAGAGAGTTAGTACAGAATTTGTGCAACAACAATGAATTAAGAGTTATGAAACCGGACAAGGGGGGTGGGTTGGTCATTATGAATACGAACACATATATTGCTAAAATATTTGGTATTTTACATTCTGAGACATATTGTCAAATTAGTCTCAATGAGAAGAATATTATATATAGAAAAGTGGATATACTATTAGGAGAACTTCTCATGAATAGACAAATTTCTTTAGAGGAGCATTTATATATATGGATGTGAAACACCCAAAAATACCCACAATTTTTGGAATTCCAAAAATTCACAAAGATCTAGAAAATCCCCCCCTAAGACCCATTGTTGATGCCAAAAGCATCAAAAACATACTTTGTTGCTAAATTTATAGAGACACAACTTAAGAATACTCTTTCTGATTGCAATTGGATTGTGAAAGATTCTTAGGATTTATTAAGGAAAATTAACAGAAAAATGAACAATGAGGCACTGATTTTTGTAACAATAGACGTAAAAGATCTGTTTTCAGTAATTCCACATAATATTGGCATCGGATGGTTTTATTCATTTTTGTGCCAACATACTAGACTCACACACGATCGTATTCTAACAATCAGAAGTTTGATGGAATTAATTCTGGAAACTAATGTTATAGTTTTTGAAGAGCAGTTTTTTAAACAGTGCAAGGGAGTAGCCATGGGGGCTATATGTGCCCCTATTTTTGCCAATATTGTTTTGGCATTTTGTGAAGTGGAACATATATTTAATAGTCCCTTTGCAAAACATTGGACCTATTATGGCCATTATTTAGATGATATAATTATTTTATGGAACAACAGTGAAGACACACTTAAACAATTTTTGGCATTCATTGATGAAAGTACAGACTTCCTAGAATTTTCACATGTTACTTCATTCGATAAAATAGACTATTTAGATATCACTATTAGTAAAAACAACTTGGGTAAATGTTTTGAGACGACCATATTTAGAAAACCTACATACTCGAATGCACTGCTGCATTTTGAAAGTTTTCATCCTATACATCAAAAGAAGGCCTTAGTAAAAGGACAAGGGGTAAGACTAGCTAGGATGATATCAAATCATTGGGAATTTCTTGACCAAATCAACATTCTTACTGATATGCTAGCAAAGAGAGGCTATCCCTCAGATTTTGTAGAAAAAACATTACAAGAAGTAGTTATTAAGAGGAATAATGGGCACTTTTTTTCATTATTAGGTAAGGGTACGGAAACTGTTTACCCAAGTGGGGGGGTACAAAATCCAAAATCTTTAATAAAGCTGCAATTTCTAAATACAACAAGCAGTTTGTAGACATCAGACAAATTATACAACATAATTAGAATGTATTTAATATTAATAAGGAATATACAGATACAGTGGGAAAGGTGCCTAATATTGTATATAAAAAAGACATAACTTTGAAAAATATGATTGAGAGGTCACATGATGGATATTATGGAAAGAAAGGCATGTTTAAATGTGGTTTTTGTATGCAATGTCAACACATCATAGAGGGAACTGAGATTGATATTCCAAATTATGGGAAATTTGTAACTAAGAAAAAATATTCCTGTAATAGTAAGGTAGTTGTTTATTCAGCAAAGTGTTCTCAATGCCCCAGTTTTTACATAGGAAAGACGATCAACGCATTTAGAAGTAGAATATATCAACATTATTATGACATCAAAAAACAAGACATTAAAAATGTCCTGGCTTTGCATACTAAAAACAATGAAGGACACTATTTCAAGTTTTGCATTGTAGAGCAAGTTTCACTAGGTGAAAGAGGTGGACCTCTTAATGACTACCTAGAGGCTAAGGAACTCAGGTGGCAGCTGAGGACCAATGCAACACAAGAACCAGGTTTAAACAGCAATATTTCTATCAGCTCTATACTAAGATTAAAAGCAGAAGGCTATTTATAATTACGAACATATATATATATATATATATATATATATATATATATATATATATATATATATATATATTTATATATACATATATATTTTTTATAAACACATGATGTCCTTTGTGGCCATTCTTAGAGTTGTATTTACATGGTCAATATTTTTACGGATGTTGTCTTGATTTTGTACTTATGTAATTTTGTTTCCAAATTTAACTGTTATTATGTTATTAATTTATTAATTAATTAATAATTTGTAAGTCATTGGAGCAAAAGGTTTGTGGGAGTGTATAAAAGGAGGGTCAGTTATTATGTATGTCATTCTGAAGAAGTTTTTATTAAAAAACGAAAGCGCTAAAGCATATTTTGTGGATTCTGGTTTATTCCTTCTGGTAGTGATAAAATAATTCTACATATGGTATCACAATAGTAATTATTGCAGAGTAGAGCACGTACGTTCAGTGAAAGCATGGTTAGCTAGGTGCAGTGTATACCTTTTTGAACATTTTTAGGTGCACTTTTTTTTGCACTGATTTGCAGTTTATCTCAAGTGAGAATGCTCTCTCAAAGGAAGTCTTGTACCCCTGTGCCCTACAATTTAAACCTGTATACAGTGAAGACTGTCTTTCATCAAAACATGCCTGCAGCAGCATCACTAGCAGTAGTGATGAGGAGAAATTGAGGAAGCTAGGTTAGGAGACAAGAAATGGTCTGTATGTCATCAATGAATACCAGTGATACACCACCTGAATTCGATTGCTATTCAATCAGCAAATGCCTGGGCTGAAATCAGTGACTTTAATCTAGCACCTATGCACGTAACTGGTCGGCCACTATTTGAAAATGCATGCCTAACCTTACATTTGCTACATACTTTTCTGCATACACTTAATTATTCAAAGATCATTTTCAACAGGATCATTGAGCAAACAAACTTACATGTGTGTCCTGATATCATGGAATCTCCTTATTTCAAAACAGATGATTGCCTGGGACAACTGTGCAGTGTTTGGAGACATTTCTCTTCTCCCCGGTGTTGTACTAACATTGAGTTGTTATATATTAGTTTGGGAACTGCAGGGATTTGTCCCCCTGCAAAAAAAAAATATTTTTTTTTTGTTATTTTGTATGTAATTAATAGCTTTTGAGGTTGCAGGACCAAACATTTGTGAATCAGAAACAAAAACAAACCAACTTTAAACTTGTACTAAACATAAATCCAGATGAAAACATTTCATTCCAAGGCAGTGTACAAAGGAAACACAATTTTAATTTAACACTTTCTTCTAAACAGTTCAGTACTTCTTGAGAATGAAATTTACTGAACATCACATGATAATTTAATACTAGAAAGTCACATGACAGCTAGTAAGAGCATTACATGGCCAAATACATTTAACGTGCCAGTGACTAAAAACACAATTATTTTAAAACACAATAGTCAAAAGCACATTTATACAAAGTACAGTGTTAAAACAAACCTATTTCTTATTGTAAAATTGCAGCCCTCATCTTTAATAGACTGCTGATGGAATTTAAATAATTTAATCCTGGAAACACTGTTGCATGGAATGTAATCTGCCAGAAAAGTTCATATGCCCTGCATAATTCTCATGCATCAGCCTTGGATTTCATTTATCATAATAAGCTTGTCATGCAGCTGTTACATGAAATTGTTCTGGTGCATGAAAACAGAATTACACAATTCATCAACATCCATGTTATGTTTTATTTTTAAGATGAGTTAGTAAGCTTGGATGCTAGATAATCCCCAGGATTCAGCAAGCTCTGCACAGTGTGCAGGAATAGTGCAGGAGCTGCTGGAGGCAATATGGCCACCGAGAGATCCAGGAACAAGCTCCCGGGACGTGCACGAGCGCTCCTGCACACTTCCTGCATGGACACAGCTCCTGTATGCTACTTACCTCATTTGCAGGTGAAAACCATGCAGATGAGGTGAATTAGTGATCCAGGAAGCTGGCAGCCATCCGTGCAGGATTACTGTAACCTGCAGAAATGTACTCAGTTAGTAACCAAGTACATTTCTGCAAACTACACAACGGAACCATGACAGCTCCAAATAAAGGGTGTATATAATGTGTAAAGCATGCCGATGGCCAAATATAAGGCCATTGGCATGGAAAACAGTTGGGAAAAAAATATCTTATTTTTTTTTGGCCAATTTCGGCCGTTTAAGCATAGGCCAGTGGCGTGCAAATGGGATCAGCCAGAAAATAAAAGAAAAACCCTAAGAAAGGCTTTCTCTGCAAAATCACAATTTTGCCATTATAGTCAATGGCAGGCAGAAGACAACAAGGCCAGTGAATAGTGGTTGCTAAGGGGGAAGGCTCAGTGTGGGACTTGTTACTAGGCATTAGCAGACAATCCTATGCAAATGAGAGGAATGATAGTGAATCACAGATTTCCCCTCATTGCTAGCCTGCACCCAACTGTCTAGGTGCAGGAAGACCATGGTGCAAGCCTAGGAGCTAGCGGACATCATAGAGGGGTTTGTCAGGCATACTGTAAGCTTATTGGAGCTCTGTGGCTCGTGATTGCCGTTAGCTTAGCAGAGCTAAGGAAGGGGGTGTGTCTGAAGCTGCCAAGCACACTTTACATTGCCTAAATGTGCATGCCATGCACCAGGATTTAAACCAAAATAAAAAAAGTAAACCAGGAAATAACAGCTTCGTGCACATCTGAGCACTGTGTTTGCGTGACACACCTTGGGACTTAAACAGGAATGCAATGAGAAGGGAAAATAGCAGTAGGAAGGTAATCAAGGAGAACTAGCATAACTGGCAGGTGAAATGTATAAGAATCAGCCAATTACACAGGCAGGAGGCTGGCCCAGCCCAGCACACTACTATAAACTATGCAAACACCTTTTCCTCTGTTTTTTCCCACAAATTCTACACCACCGGTGTACACAAATGGGGAGATTTTACCTAACAAAAGCAACAAAATGATAGGGGCCACTTTTGCTCTCATAAATCAATATGTGGAAGAGGCTGAGGGTGGTGAGGATGAGAATGCTAATGACCAACCCACAGTGAGGAGAAGGAGAAGACTGTACAGACCCAGGGTAAACTACCAGGGGCTACATGAGCTGGAGATAGTGGAGCGCTATAGGGTGGACAGGGACCTCTTACAGCAAATTGTTGAGCTGTGCCGGCCACGCCTCACACACAGAACCAACAGCAGGAAACCCATCCCAGTGGATACCAAGGTATGTGTAGGCCTAAGAATACTAGCTACAGGTACTTTCCAAAGGTCAACTAGGGATATCATGGGGCTCTCACATGCATCAGGATCCAGGGTACTCCACCATTTACTGGATGCCATGTCAGCACATGCTGGTGAGCACATATATTTCCTCAACACTTGTGAGGCGTTGACCAGCAATATGCATCTCTTCCACCAAATAGCAGAATACCCTGAGGTAGTGGGTGCTATAGACTGCATGCACATACACATAAAAGCACCACCCAGTGAGTGGCGTAAGTTGTACATAAACTGCAAGGGCTTTCCCTCCATCAACTGCCAGGTTGTGTGCGATGCCCAGGGCATTATAATGAATGTGTGTGCTGGCAGCCCTGGAAGCTATCATGACTCCCACATCTGGTATATGATGCAGCTGTACCAGAGATTTGCCAGTGGGGACAACCAATAAGGCCACCTAGTGGGAGATGCTGGTTATGCACTGGAGCTGTGGTTGATGACACCCATAAGAAATGCACACACACCCAAACAAGGACTCCATAATGAGGCATACGCACAGACCAGAATCATAATAGGGTGTGTGTTTGGGATGGTCAAGTCACGGTTCTGGTGTTTGGAAATATCCAGTGGAGCCTTGCAGTACTCACCAGCTACATGTACCCAAATTGTCATCGTATGTGCCATGTTGCACAATATGATCCTGAGGAAACAGCTGCAGCAGGAACAGCATGGGGCAGGGCCACACAGCCCCCTGCCATTGCCAAGGCCTGCACAGGCACAGAGTGACTCAGAGCAGGAACAACCTGAGCCTTCACCATTAGGCAGATGGAGGAGTGCCCAGTATGCCCAGGCCTTGGCAAAGAGGCTACACATAGCACATACACTGACACAGTAGGACTCCAGGGAATGACACCTCTCTTTGACTCACACATACAGTAAATGGGATACCAAACATGACACTGCCTGTGCTTAACCATGTATAGGTAGTGTACTATATGCATCCGACGTAGTCAGCCCTCCAGCATCATTCTCAATAATGGCGCAGCCACCAGGAAAGTCACTCTCCCTATCAATTGCTGAACAGAGTAGTATGTTCTGCTACTTGTATCTATGGTATGGACGTGAGCATGCAAGAGAATTGGGTGGCTCAATGGGATGCCAGCAGATAGTAGACACCTATATCGGCAGCATGAAATCTGTAACAAATACTGGTGTCAACATAGTAGCCAGTACTAGACAAGGTGACAAAAACCCACTGCAGGACATGTTGTGGGCCAAATGTGTGTCCATAGGACACAAACATGCAAGTCAGTGAGGTTCACATAGGTAAATAGGTAGGTACTAGGCTATTGGCCCTAGGGCCTATATAAGCCTAGCCAAAATGGTACCCTGGCTTTCGCCACCCAAAAAAATTATTTTCCTGTGCCCCTGTCGAGCAGAGCCACAGAAGTGATCCCCAGGGTGAATTTCCTATTTCCCATCCAATCATCAAGATTTTTCTTGAAGAGTGCTAATGAGATCTGTTTGACATAGATAGGTAGTCTGTTCCAGAGTATGGGAAGTCCTTGGGACAGGAATTTATCCCTCCAGCATATTCTGTTTATTGTGGTGACAATGTTTAGGTCCCTACAGCGTGTAGCTCCGAGGGATTGGGATTTCTTTAAGTGGAGCATGTCCAACAGCTCTGGGTTTGACATAGCTTTGTATGTTAGGCAGAGATCACCTCTGAGTATGCGATATGTGACGGAGTAAAGCTGGAGTTTTTTGAGATGGTCTGCATAGGGCATCTTTTTGAGGCCAGTAATCCTCTTTGTGAGGTATTTCTGTGGCCTTTCCAGTTGTTGTAAATGTCTTGTGAGGTACATACCAAAAGGGGCATTGCACTCTATAATGGGTCTAATGAGTGATGAGTAGAGGGGAACAATGACCTCTTTTTTTCTGGATGAGGAACCTTTTGTGATGAGGTGTGCCATGTAGAAGTATTTCCTGACCACTGTGATGATGTGATTATCAAAAGAGAGACTACTGTCCACCTGTGTCCCAAGGTCCCTTATCACACTTTCGGTGTTAATTAGACTACCACCTATGTGGTAGTTCATGGGTACAGAGTTTTTACCAAAGGGGATGACAATACACTTTTTGGCATTGAACTTCAGGCCATGACTTTGACACCAGGCATCTGTCTCAGTGAGGCCCTTTTGTAGGATGTCCACATCATTAGGAGTTTCAATTATGGCTCCTAGTTTGCAGTCATCTGCAAACTTCGTTAGCCAAAGACCTTCTGTGTCAGCCTGTACTTCAGAGAAGTAGATACCAAACAGGAGAGGACCCAGGACTGAACCCTATGGTACTCCACTTGTCACTGGTCTGAAGTTGGATTTGGAGTCTGCTACTTTCACAGTGTGGGTTCTGTCCATGAGCCAGTTGGCAACCCATCTTGTGACATAGGGATTTATACCTAGTTTAGTGCCCAACAATAGTCTCAGCCAGCAGGATAGGCATAGACAAACACAAAGAAAGGCTGTGCTAAGGCCTCTGATTGATGGCTATGGAGAACAGCCCCTCTCCAGACCTACACAGACAGACTACAACAGGTCAGGCAGTGGGATGTTAGTTCTGAAGGGTAAGAAGTCTGAAACTGAAATGTAGGTCAATAAAACCGAAGAACTGTAGTACACTGATATGCCTCTAGTCTGCATGATAGGTCAGAATACAGAATGAAATGGAGTACCTGAAATACCAGTACAGTCATAGCAAATGTGTACAGTTGTCAGGTGTGCCCCCCCCCCACAATCCTATGTAGAACTGTAGTAACATGTATGTGTAAGTATAATAACAGTGGAGCACAGATTACCTGAGCCAGCCAAAGTAGCAGGCTAGATTGTAGCATGTGTACAATATGCAGGGCTGTGTGTGTTAGATTGGTATGTGTTGTATATTGTGTGAGAGTGGTCAGCATGTAGGCATGGTGGGTTGTGTCCTGGTGGCCAATGGCCAATACTGCCAATGACAGGGCCAAATTCTCACAACTGCAGTGCCAAACACAATGCATCCCAGCAAGACACATTCCAGCAGTAAGCCATATTAATTGTTTGGATGTAATATCTGTCACCATCTGAAAGATGGGCATGGCATGAATGTGGACCCAAACATACAAACAGTAAACAGGTGGAAGTACCCTAGACATAGAGTATATAAAATGTTACTGTCAAATGGACACACCTTTGGAATTTTACATACAGGTTAGCAGCACATTAGTTGGGTTTGTAGTATGGAATACTGATGTTATCTGGCCAAACACTGGCAGACCACAAAAGTCACAGGTATGAAGTATTGTGAAACTGCTGATGTCCCTGCACAAGTCAGCATAAGTGGAATGCCCCTCATATATCTGTGAGTCAGCTGCAAGTAGCTTCCATAGCACACATGCACCCAGCTCATCCCACCATCAGCCACAGGTACCTCACAAGTCTTATCCCTGCTGTTGGGAATGAGTACAATATGACCCCCACCTCTGTATGGGAATAGCCACAGAATGTAAAATGCTGAAGAGGTGTCCCATGCAGGTGTGTCCCTAGCTGTAAGCAGCACCCTGCCAATATCCACACCACTGGATCAATAAGGACAGACACTATTGACATTAACACCTTGCACACCTAGTCTGTCATCCCAGAGGAATATAGTGGCTTACAGCCTGGGACTGTAGGAGTGACACAATGCAACAGCCTACTACAGATGGCTGGCATCACTACCAAATGCCCTACAGTCCTCTGTCAAAGGCCTGTGTCTCACCCGTACTGCCAATGTATGCTATCTCATGGGATCCCAAATAACAACATAACACAGTCCACAGAACCCAAATGCAAGGCCATATCGACAAATCCCAGTAGCATGTCCACCATGTCCTACTGCATGAACTGTGAACTAACCCCTAAATACTGTTGGGATTAAGTGATAACTATAGGGAACTTATCAGATAATGTTTGCATAATATTCAGAAGAGCATAGAATAACAGGGGGGGGGGGTAGAAGCATGGATGCCATGAAGTTTGTGAAGTCAGAAATTCAGCTGTGTGCACATACTATCCCTGCCTGCAAACACAGGAATGGGTGGCTACAAACCTGCTTGCAAACCACAAAGTGAAGGGGTAATGACCAGAAATATGAGCCTTGCCTCTGGGTAATCTGTGTGAATCTGTACAGCTGTGAGGTATGGCCACAGCAGGATATGGCCATACTGCCACATCGATGGATGTACAAGCATGGGATCCTCAGCCACCACTGTACCAAGGTGCTGAACCATTTACACAGACCCATCAGCAAGTGTCTGCAGCTTCCCCTCCAGAATGGCATGATTGTGCAAGAATATGTAGGCTGCAGACCACAATACTGGACACAGCTTCATTCACCCTGTGTTCCCCAGGAAATTACTGCAAGCAAATATGTATACCTGACAGTAGTTGATGACATAAAACATCACAGTGTAAAACAGTACATATGTCTGAATATCTCTACTAACACCAAAACCATGTAGCAGAAGCAGCCCCCACACAATTACCTATGGTAACCCACTATCCTTTGGCCATTGTGACCTACATATATCCTTCAGAAACAGGTTGCTAGCTGTAGGTGTAGAACACAACAGCCTGCACTAGAGTACAACCTACCTGTAATGGATTCACACATTCAATACAAAAGGTCATACTGGGCATGCTTCCACACTTACAGAAATGAAACCCATGTCTGGCAATAACAGTGGACTATACATATCTGATACTCGCAGATGTTTGTGCACACACTCCACATTGCACACCAGTCATGATTTGCACACACATCAGATAGGAATACACACATATATCCAAGGACAACACACTATAATAGGCCAAACTTACACATACATAGATGTGTGGAAGAGAGTGACAGACAGTGACAAAGAGCCTCCCATCATGAGGTCTGTCCCACCTAGCACACATCCAATTGGCTAAAACCACATGATGTGCAAATGTCAATCACTGTAGACATTTGCCTGTAGTATCCCTCAGCACTATAGCTTATGTGGTGCTTGTGATAACTGTGTAACATGACTGTACAAGTCATTATTCATCTAGCAGTTGTATACATGTACCTGTTAAATGTAAACCTGTGTGTGAGTGTTTTCTGTGTGCTTCTAGATGAATGGCTTATGGACCATTCACACACACTTCACTCCCCATTGCCCTACTTTGACAAGCCTGCTGATGTCATTCACCTTGAAATACACCTTTGGTAATCTCTGTGGCATGTGATATAACTGCATAATGCTATAGTATTATGTACTAGATATGTAGGAGTTCAAATTCTCGACATGGCGATTGTGTGTGTGGTTGGTTGTGTGTGAGTGTAGGGATAAATGCTTTTGTGGCCATTCACAGTCACTACACTCCCCATTTCCCTACTATGGCAAGCCTGCTGATGTCATTCACCTTGAAATACACCTTTGGTAAAGAAGTATTACTCACTATAAGCACAGTGGTGTGTACTTATAAGTGCATAATGCTATAGTGTGATGTACTACTTAGGTAGGTGTTCTAATCCCAGTCATGGTAGCTGTGAAACTCTATGTGTGTGTGTGTCTGTGTAGGGATCAATGCTTTTGAGGCCATTCACAGACACTACAATTTCCATTGCCTGACTTTGGCAAGCCTGCTGATGTCATTCACTTTGAAATACACGTTTGGAGAAAGAGTAGGCTGGTAAGCTGTGGGGTGTGTGCTATACTTGTGTAATGCTGTAGTGTGATGTACTAGCTAGGTAAGAGTTCTAATTCCAGACATGGCAACTGTGAAATTCTGTGTGTGTGTGTTTGGTTGTCTGTGTAGGGATCAATGCTTTTGAGGCCATTCACAGTCACTACAATTTCCATTGCCTGACTTTGGCAAGTCTGCTGATGTCATTCACTTTGAAATACACCTTTGGGGAAGGATTAGCCCAGTAAACCCTGTGGTGTGTGCTATAACTGTGTAATACTGTAGTGTGATATATTAGTTGGATAGGAGTTCTAATCACAGACATGGCAACTGTGAACTCTGTGTTTGTTTGTCTGTGTAGGGAACAATGCTTTTGAGGCCATTCACAGTCACTACAATTTCCATTGCCCTACTTTGGCAAGCCTGCTGATGTCATTCACTTTGAAATACACATTTGGGGAAAAAGTAGCCCAGTAAGCTCTGTGGTGCATGCTGTAACTTTGTGATGCTGTAGTGTAATGTACTAGTTAGATAGACATTCTAATCCTAGACATGGCAACTGTGAAACTCTGTGTGTGTGTGTGTGTGTATAGGGATAAATGCTTTTGAGGCCATTCACAGTCACTACAATTTCCATTGCCCTACTTTGGCAAGCCTGTTGATGTCATTCACTTTGAAATACACCTTTGGGGGAAAAATAGCCCAGTAATCTCCATCGCACATGCTATAACTGCATAATGGTGTAGTGTGATGTACTCATTAGATAAGAGGTCTAATCCCAGACATGGTAACTGTGAAACTCTGTGTAGTGATCAATGCTTTTGCAGTCATTCACAGTCAGTACAATTTCCATTGCTCTACTTTGGCAAGCCTGCTGATGTCATTCACTTTGAAATACACCTTTGGGGAAGGAGTAGCCCAGCAAGCTCCGTGGTGTGTGCTATAACTGTATAATGCTGTAGTGTGATGTACTAGTTAGAGAGGAGTTCAAATTCCAGACACAGCAACTGTGAACCTCTGTGTGTTTCTCATCAGTATCTTGTGTGGAGGTAGCTGTGAGTGTGTAATAGGACTCATTGTGGAGTGAATTTTGAAAATGTCTTATATGGTGGGACTATTATATGTTACAATGTCCACCTTACAAGTACAACAGATGTCAAACAGCAGAGAAGCTGGTGTAGACAATCCATGCCCCTACAAGTGACATTATGGATTGGGGAACACTGTAGGCAACACTTGTATTACCCAGAGAACACTTTACAGCCATGTCTCATACACAAACACACATGGCTAGGCAACAACCACTATGTTGGTAGTTCCCTGCATATTGCCCACAGATAGTAACCATGGTGTGATTGCAGTGGACTACAGAGGATATGGCACCCTGTCCCTTTCCTACAGTAGGCAAATTATTGCATACAGTGGTCCTTTTCCCCACTGGACGCCTGCAACAACTGTATAGCCAGCAAATGTAACCCACAAAGGAAATACCATGCCTTATACACATGCCCTGTATGAACAGATGCCGCTAACACCAGTGAATACCTATATCATGCTGTCAATGTAGGTGGAGGGTCAACCTGGTTTTCATTGCCAGTTTTCTCCAGGAATGCCACATGATAACAATCTGTCCACACAACATGCCCCAGGCACCCCAGATACACTTCCACATGTCACAGAACATGCATGTAGGACATGTGCACATTCCAGACACTGTCCATGTTATGGAATATAGAACACATACATGGCAAGCATTCCATAGCACTGGCCACCCACAATACTAATCCAGATGAGTGAATGGTAAATACAATACCCACCTGTGTGGGCCAGTCCAGAGACTACACCCCTGAACCAAACTGCGGACCATTGTCATGTGACCTGATGCCAAGGTATACTCTTTGCCTAGCCTTGTACAGCCTTCTGGCATAGTCAACCACTACACACATGTGAAGCGATGAACCCATGCATGTCAGTATTAGCAAACTTGTGTCTGTGTGTGTGTGGAGATTAATGATTTAGATGCCATTCACACTCACTACACCTTCCATTGCCCTACTGAAGCATGCCTTCTGATGTCCATCATCTTGACATACCCTTTACTCATATATCAGCCTGATAACCTCTGTGGTGCATGTGATACCCGTGTAATACTGTAGTATAGCAAACTAGTTAGTTAGAACTTCTAATCCTGACCCTACCAACTATGATAATGTGTGAGTCCCTGAGAGGGTGTGGCTGTGTTGTCCTTGACACCTATTCTGGTGGACAGGTACATGTACTACACCTACCTTATCCCTCCTTTATCACTGTTGCTGATGCCACTCACCATCAAATATACCTTTGGACAGTTCTCCAACATGTAAGCTCTGTGGCGCATGCAATAACTGCATAGGAATGTAATCATAATACATAGTCAGGCAGGGTTTTGCAACCCTGTACTGGTAAGTGTGGGCTTTTACTCTCTTACCCCCTCCCTGTCTTTCTTTGTCTCTGTCTGGCTCTCTCACTGCCTCTCTGGTTGATGTTGAGAAGTACACCTGCTTTGCTTAGGCATCAGCTTGTGTTTTGTAAGTGATGCTCATGATCAGCTGATGGTCTGTGCACGAATTGCAGTCCTCCACTAGCTGATTGCATGTGGAATAGCTGTGGTAACATTCCCATAGCCAATTGCATGGAAACACACTCCTATAACTAGGAACATCATGTGGGTGTTGGACCTTTTCGTTCAATGTGAGCAGGACGTCATGTCGGTGTTTGGCAAACAGCATCACAGAGGTTAGTGGGATATACCTCTAACAACATACACTGTGGAGACAGGCCAACAAACAGGATGGTGATGTTCCAGACATGACTACAGAATGTAAGTCTTGCTCTTCTGCAGTTGACAGAATGTTGGTTTAACAGAGTTTGTGTGGATAAGGCTGGTCTACATGATTTAATACCTGTCATGACAGTGTTATGTGATTGAGGAAACTCCCACCTGTAGGGCTAAATGCAGACTATCCAGTGTTTGGAGTCTTACATGTCTTGTGTTACTCACAGATTACCTATATTTAGAATGCAGTAGCATAATCTGAAGATTGCAGTCAGTACATGGTGACAGCCTTGAGAGTTACTGACTTCATATACCTCATAGGACATATGTCACAACAAACCCAGTTACACAAGTAAATGTATGAGGTTATCACAGCAACATGTCAATATTAGCCCTGTGCTTGTGCCTCCAGCCACAACTCCATCAACCTTTGTACATATGTCATGCAGTAAGAGGTGCATAAGTTCAGTACATCATTATTTATTGACATCATACCTAATAACAAGCCAGTGAGATATCAGACTGCTAGACATGTTATGTATAATAGGGGTTATATTTGAGGACAAAACCTGGACATTCTGTCGTAGTGTGTACAGTAGTGAGGTCTGTGTACTTATAGTGATTGTCGACAGTGTGTGTATTGCAAATGTGTACCTTGGCCTGTGTACAGACTGTGGTAGATGTCATTGTTCTTGGTCCTGTTCAATCTGATGCTGCATGCTGCTCCAGTGTATGGTACCCTATCAGCTTACATGTTTGTAGGGCCAAACACACACATGTCCTATACCACAGTCAGGCATCAGAATACACTGTGTATTGGCCCACTATATGTAGGGTTAGTGTGTGAGTAGCACATATGAGGATGGTGTTGATCAAACAGTCCCTATACTGGAATATTACACACGCTTACTATATGTGGCTGTGGCTGTGTTCACATTGGTTGCAGGTATGCGCTTTCAAACAGGTGTCTATAACTCCATGCTGTTACATGCCTGTAGAGCCTGCTATATTTGCAGGTACATGTGTATTTCCCCATAAGAAATGTAAGCCAGTGTTGTGTCAGTCTGCCTGTAGTTTGCACAGTGCTTTGTGACATGCCTAGCAGCTCAGTGTACTTACCCAGTGTGATGTTATGTCCAGATATTTGTCAGATGTACTACTGCTGGACCAGTATAACTGTTGCGCATTTCTGACAAAGCAGTGGGATGCTGTACAGATGTATGTCACTAACTATTGGGTAGTATGTGGGCTTGTGACTTTTGCTCCTCTGGTTATTATGTGTCAGGACAGACAGGAGTGTGTGAATGCCTAAACTGTGTGAGCATATGTATTCCAGTATTTATGTGATATACTCATTTACATGGCTGTTAACATCCACATTGTCAGGCATGGTCCACACGGCTTACACTAAGGGGTTCTGTGTATACTGGACTGACCAGAGTGTGTCAGATTGTCCAAATGTATTGGTCATATATCTGCTGTATTCCACAGGACCATTACTGTAATATCTGTGTTACTGTACTATGATGATCCTAGGATGTCTGTCAGTAACTGATGACGTACATGTCAATAGCAGATGTGACCTCCCACACACAACATTTCTGTTAAGACAACCCCTGTTACACTAGCAACAGTCTACATTTATACCTGCAATACTTACATGACATCCCCTTGCACTAAGAGGTTGCGACAATTGGTACTGAAGTATGACTCCACTCCATGTTCTGGACATATGTTAAACATATATACATATGTATATATATATATATATATATATATATATATATATATATATATACACATTTACAGATGTCTACACATTTACAGATATATATAGCTATCTCTCTCTCTCTCTCTTTATATATATATATATATATATATATATATATATATATATATATATATATATATACAGATATATTTAAATACATATATATATATATATATATATATATATACATACAATCTATATATGGCCATTTATATATATATATATATATATATATATATATAATGCAATATACAGATGTATATAAATACATATATATGAACATATATGTGTATGTACATGTACACATATATCTACATATGCATATATATATAGATGTATAGATGTATATATATATATGTATATATATATATATATATATATATATATATATATATATATATATATATATACCCAGATCCTTATGTGTAAACATTACTGTTGTGTATACCTTCCCAGATGTATCACACTGTATTTATCTGATATGTGTATATTTAGATATAACAACATGTGTGATTCAACAGTATTATCACTAACAAGTACTACGCCATTGTAGAAGTCATAGCAGTTGTTCAGTACTATTCAGTGTGTACTAACAGATATATTAGAAAAACAAGATATATTAGAAAAACAACAGATGTCTTCCTAGCTGTGATGGCTTAGTGGTTAAGTGCTGTGACTGTAATGTACAAGGTCCTGGGTTCAAGACCTGTAAGAGCTGCTATTTTGTTGCTGGGCAGAACAAGGGCTGTTGGATACAAAGTGGCAGTTTTGCACAGCTTTAAGCAGGTTTGTCAAGGTTTGCATGACGGCAAGCGCTGCTAACATATGGTTAAACATACAGACACTTACACCATGTAGGCTTTGCTTACCAGTGCGCAAATGTGCTTAGCATTTATAATGCAGCAGTGCTGACACCTGCTATGCATGGCTCAGCCATGGTAAGCAGTGCTCACATTCTGGTCTGATAAAATAGTGAGGTAATGACATCTTTAATAAGTGTACTTAATGCCATGTACATAACATGTGTCTATGTGCTGTCATTACAGTAGCAAGTGGTGTGCATCTACTGTCTGGGACACCTGATTATATATGGCTTGTACAACACTCTTTTCCATTTGAATGTGTTACATACATGGATAGTATCCTAGGTTATATGCAGTCACACTGGCATGTAGTGTATCATTACCTTACTACTGTTGACAGTGCTTTCCCAAGTAAGAGTAGATTGCAGATTGCAGTACTGGAACCAAACACCCCTGCATGCAAAGATGGACTCTGAGTGCTCACTGTCATGTTCCTGGTGTCTGAGCTGTGTCTCATTAAATATTTCCTACTGGATAATGATCTGACATGTGGAAAATAACTGTAGACCACTGTGTGTATAGCACATGTCAGTGAGGGCTGCCGTCATGTAGTAATGGCATACCTATCGGTGTCAGACGTCTATCTGTCAACACGTTCATCCTAATGCATAGCTAGTTGGCTAGATGATGTCTGTCTGTCCACTTTACAGATGTGCAGATGTCAGGGCTCTATCTTGGCTACTTACAGGCATTCTATGCTTGACTGACACTGACATATCTGCCCAGCTGTGTTATGAATGCCACAGCTAGGAATCCACACCCTGTATGCACCACATGCCATGGATACCTCAACTACACTGGCACAGTCAACAGGACATGCTTGGGTACAGGTCTCCAAGACAGACACTGACCATGTTATGTAATACATGTTGCATACATGTCAACAGGAGCACCTCACTGGCCCTCTGCAAGAGGCACCCAGATGATTGTCTGATGCATGCAACTCTCACCCTGAGGATCACCCCTGTGGTATCTGTTGATAGATGGCCTACTTGCACATAGCAGGTGGCATGATACCACTGTACACACATTCCCTAAACTTCCCATCTCTCCATGGACAATAGCCTGGTACACGCCTATGAACACTTGCACTGATGGACCCTAGTACTGACAAATGTGTATGTGTGCCTTACTGAGAATAGCTGTAGTTGAGAATACTCTGAGGCTCTTCACACCCACCACACCCACCATTGCCATAGTTAGATGTGGCTGCTGCTGTACCGGACATTACATGTACCTTGTTACACTCTTCTCCATAAGGGCTACCTGGGTCTTGCAGTAACAGCACAACACTGTTGTACAAATGGGTTGATAGGCATGGGATATCCACTGAGTTCTGGCATGTGTGTGTATGTGTGCTTGTGTGCATATATGTAGGGTACAACATTCTGAGGCCACATACTCTTAATACAATACACCTTGCCACACTGTATTAGGGATAGTGATGTTGCTGACCATAGGAGAGGCATGACAATGCATCACTCTACTATGCCTGTGGCATGTGCATTAGATACATATCTCTGTAGTAGCACTCTTGGGATAGACAAGGAGTTGTCTTGCAGTCCTGGTCAATGTGTGATGGTGGGTATGTCAGAGTGTTATCATGGGCTTCAGTGCATACAATATTCACTGTGGGGTGTGGGTGCTGGGTATACTGTCTTTACACCATTATACTCTCGGTACATGTCCCATGTTCCACTGTATGGGGACCACTGTCACCATCAACCATACAGGTAGCTGGTAACACTATCCAACCCAGTTATGCATGTGCTGTGTGCAACTTATCTGTAACACAATGAACACACTGACAAGGTAGTTAGCACTGATAAGCCCAGGTCTCTGAGATGTGTGTCTGACTGTTATGTGTTTGTCAATGTGTATATGATAGTATGTCACACTATGTATTGTCCATAAACAACCAGTACATCTGCCATTACCATACTGTACAGGCCTGGGGATGCTCTTCACGTAACATGTAACCTGGAACACACCTCATCCTAAAAGCTGTGTGGTGTGTTCAATTAAGGCCACACACATCAGTAGCACTACATACTTAGGTAGGGGTCTAGTCCCAGTGTTGCCAAGTAAGAGTGTGTGTGTATGTGAAGGAATCTACTTCTGTTTGCAGAATATACATATCCCAGGAGGTCATCTGTCCGAGAACTGCCTGGCATATGCTAACATTTCACAGGTATCATCCTGTGGACATACATTCCATCACAACTAGTGGTAGATGTATAAATGTCCTCTTCCCCACTGCATAGGTGTGCAGTGATACTGGGGTTGGTTTATATAGCTGGGTGTGGCTGTTGTGGACACAGCCACCATCATTGCAGTTACTGTTGAGTGTATCCCCCCACTTAGCTGGCCATAATACTGCACAGTTCATGTTAACAAGTTAGGTAGTATATCACACTATCTGTGGTTCTACAGCACCTCTCACCCTCTTAAGGGTAGGCCTATGCCACCCACACTGGCACACCTATGTTTACCGAGTTGAGGATTGCACTACATTGGGGAAGGGGACATATACCCTGCAGGTACCATCGTCAATGACATTAAACTAGCGGACTGCTTATTTCCCAATGTGTTGTTGTGCCTATTCTGGCTAGGTGAAATTACATAGGCTACAATGTGTTCCTTGCACAGGTACATACATCCATGTGTACAGTATTCTCTGTGTATTGCATCAACACCAAAGCCTCTGTGTGTGTTATACACAAACAATGTTTTGTGTACCACCCAGTACACCTACCATTGTCCACTGTAGAAGGGCTGCTGACAGCAGCCACCAAGCACTCACCTGTATACACCACCCCAGATCTATCAGCCATGTGGCACATGCAGTAACTCTTATACAGACCTGTGACATGTGTTCACCTGTACCCAGGATATGGCACAGCCAAGGTGTCACCACAGTGCCATACCCCTTGTAGGATACAACAGCAGACCATCCTCCTGCTGACACATGGACAATTACAACACAAATGGATTATATTATGGAGACCACAATCACTCAGAGTTAATAACAGTTATAATGCATAATGGCTGGACAGCTACACCTCCCAACATGTAAGCATTAAACTTTATTGCTGACATGTTACACAGCATTACACAGGTACACCATAGTATAGTCACAGTATGCATCAGAACCATATTAACCTGTCCCTGCATCGATGTTATGAAAGACAGGGATGTGGCACACAGGTATCATCATATGCACAGGGTGTGTTGTTGGTTTGCTAGAGACCTAGGCTGAGCCATGCATTTGATACCATGTGTGTGAGTGAGGGGGTTTAATTATTGATATGGTCGTGGTGATGTGGTGTGTAGGAATGGAGTTTCCCTAGTTGTGTTTGTATTGTGTGTGAGCATGCATGCACACAGTTCTGCCATGGGGCTGCCCTATACAGGTGTTTGTTGGACAGCTGCAGACCATACCTGGCAATGTGTGCAGTTCACCACCTCCAGCCATGGACATGAGAACTGTGCCTGCCAGGGGTTCCACAGGTGCATCCAGGTACAAGCCATGATATGGTACTCTCCCCTGATGATGACATATGTCTGCTGGATCCAGGTCCCTCCTGGGACTGGCCAGGGCCACGTGCATGTGGCCTGCTGTGGTGTGAACAGCACCCCCCTGCAGTGCTAGGGCTGGTACTGCTACTACGGGAGCAGCTTGGTGTTCTTGCATGTCCACGTCGACCTCCAGCAGTTGATGTTGCTGGCCTATGTCCAGGTGGCCATCATACCACTCCCACCACATGCTTGAGTATGGACATTCCATGGTCGAGGAGTCCTACCATCTCACCCAGCCATCTATCCATGACCTCAGTAACATAATGGAGGGCACCTGCAAGATCACGGATGTTGTCAGTAACAGCTGAATGAGTAGCCCTCTGCAGCCTCAGAGCCTATCTGGTGTACTGTTCCTTACATGCCTGCACCTCCATGACCGCCTGAAACATTCATCTGGTGGTACCAGATGTGGCACGTCTGCTAGGGGCACGATGACCAGCAGCCCTCCAATGAGCACTCCTGTACATCTGCCATTGTGGTAACCCTCTGGACATCTGGCTACAGCTGCTGTGTCCAGACACATGTGCCATAGATACCACACTGTCCTGTCCCAAGCCACCAACTGCCAACTGTCCCTCTGCTATGGCCACTGGTGATGGGGTATGTATAGGCATTGTGACTATGTGTGGGGATGGAGTGAATAACAGCGGGATGTCAAATGATGGTGCAGCTTCCAGCTCTGACAACCCTGCTTGTGCATAGGCAGGCATTCCCTGGACATACTGCCTGAAAGACATTAAGAGGGAAACAGGTTTGAGGACCCCATACTGCAAGGTTATCATAGTTGTTAATACACATCTCTGCCTCCCCCCACCATATCTGCAACAACAATCTGATCATGCAACTCAGTGGGTATGTTTACAAAAGACCTACCATTGGGACATATATAGTATTGTACAACAATTTGTGCTATGTGTTTGTAGTCATGTTCCATGCTGAAACACTATCATTGGTGGCCTGTTTCGGACAATGTGACATGCATGCCATTGTAAGAGCCACTATGATTCCATATATGCATGTGTTCTGTCTGCTATGTGACTGCTGCACATCTGTTGTTTTGTGTTAATGGGGATATCTATGCATGCTGTTAGACATAATCTGGGAATGTGTGGACTATTACTACCCACATATGTTCTATATCAGTGATAGAATAACATGTTTGGGAAACAGTTGCCAGCAGAACCACCTCTCCCACCTCATCTGGCTATGTTACCAGGTCACATCATATCTGGGACCCACCCTGGGACCTCCTAATCTACTGGTCCTGCAATACCTTTAGGTGGAACCACCTCAGGGGATGGTGTTCACCACCCCGCTGGGAGCACACACAGACAGGATCCTGTCACCCAAAGTCAGGTCCAGGGTCTGGTACATAGGGAGCTCCACAGAGACTCAGGGGTGTGCTACAGCACCTTGAGACTCTCAGTACACACTCACAGGGTCCACATGCTGTTCCTGCTCAGCCCCCAGCCCAGGCACCTTCAGGGTAGTGAAGATGTTGTGATTGCCCATGGGTGGGGACCTTGGTCCCATTGCTTCCATATGGGGGCTTATGGGCTTCCACATCACAGACAACACTCCACATTCAGGGTGTTTACCCACAACATGTGTCAGATACCGACCCTGTATGCTGTCTTGTCTGTCTTCCAACCCAACCTACCTCTCCAAATATGCCTAATATCCTTCCCCAAATTAGCAATCTCACCATCACAAGCAAGGGCAATGTGTTCCCAATATGGGGTTCACACCTGACATAACCATCCATTTTGCAACCACTTACTGATATATATATATATATATATATATATATATATATATATATATATATATATATATATATATATCGTGTGTATTGATATGTATGATGTTCCCTCACACATATCGTGCAGCACTGTCATTCAACAGTTAATGTTAATATGACTGTCCTGCAGGTGGTGGGCTTTGAAACTCAAGTGTCCATCATAACGGCATTACTTCCACCACCAGCTATTGGCCACACTAATATACATGTAGTGCAGTGCACAACACACACTATGATGGCTTACATCTTGTCAGTCAGGGCTGATCTGCACAGTTGACAGGTATGGCCCACTACCCACAGGGACAGACACTATTGTCCATAGAACCACCATTACTGTAACAGGTACAAGCATGAAAAATCTGAAGGTAATGCTACTCAATGTTAGAAGTCTAAACCTCAAAATGCACTCTCTCGAGGCACTCCTAAAAATGGAGAACATAGATATCTGTGCAGTAACTGAGACCTGGTTCAAGGTTCCAGAGAGCACACAAGCAATACCAGGCTACAACTCTTACCACACTTTTCGGCCACCAAACCATGACCAAAACCCTAAAGGTGGAGGAGTGTCAATATTCACTAAGGATATTTACAACACCAGGCTGGTTGCCCAACACAATGTGTCTGAAATTCTCCAGGTGCAATTAACACTAGGAAAGACTGCAATCTAAATTATAGCTTGCTACAGATCCCCCACCATGCCCCATGATTCTCACTATACCTTTCTAAACATACTGGAAATATTAAGATACAACCAAACACCCTAATACTGGGTGATTTCAACTACCCTGCCATTAAGTGGGAAAACTACTCATGTACAAACACCTTTGTCCAACAGTTCTTGGAATTCATAAATTCCAACGCTCTGAATCAACTAATCCTTAGTCCCACTAGGGGCTCCAATATCCTAGACATGTTCATTACCAACATGGGAAATCAATGCTCCACACCTATGGTCACCTGCTCGTTGGTCAGGTCTGACCATAAGCTAATCACCCTTGACATCCACCCCCACCCCCCCCCATAAGGAAACCTCCATAAAAAACTTCTCCAAAGCCAACTTCATGCTACTCAATTCAGGAGTGACAAACTTCATGACATCCATGCAGACGGGAACTGAAAGTTTGATTGCTGAATCCTACACTAAGGCACTGTATGAGCACATCTACTTGTGCATGAATCGTGCCATCCCAAATAGAACCAAGATGCTGTCCTTCAAAAAAAAAGGAAGTCAATCTGGTGGTCCCTTGCTATAAACAAACTTTACAACAAAAGAAAGAAACTGTTGCAGAAAAGAGGAAATCCCAGGATGCAAAAAACTCCCTTACCAGCCTCATTCATTAAGAAGCTGAGATCCCTCATAAAATCCTCCAAAGCTAGTTAGAAAAATAAAATTGCCAAAGATTCCAAAGACATCCACAAGGCATTCTATAGCTATGTCAAGAATCTAAATAGCAATGCTCAGATCTGCTCTGAGCTAAAACAGAATTGCATTAAATATACTGATCCCAAGGATATTGCCAATATCCTGGCAGATCAATTCAGTGCAAGCTTCACCTCCCCTCTCCTCCCTAAAGGGCCCATCTCAATACCAAAAGATTGCCAAATTCCGGTAATAATGGTCACATAGGTAAAAAACACCCTCTCCAAAGTTAAGAATACAGCATCCATGGGAATAGACAACATCCCAGGCTATGTACTACATGAACTACAAACTTAACTGGCACCTCACCTAAGTGTCATCTTTAATCATAGCCTCGCCTCAGGCTTCAAGCCCACTGAGTGGAGCACAGCTACAGTTATCTCACTCCACAGTGGGGGGGGTCCACCTTGGATCCCTGGAACTACCGCCCCATCAGTCTGATGAGCCTGATCTGCAAGGCTGTGGAGCATATTATCATGTAACTTATAAACAAAGACATTGGCCACCTTCAAACACTGGACCCCACACAGTTTGGGTTCGTGAAGGGCCAATCTTGTCTCCTGAACCTGATTGACTTTTTTGAATCAGTCTCCAGAGCTGTGGACAAGGGTACGGTAATCCATACAGCCTATATGGACCTCACCAAGGCCTTCAACACCTTTCCCAACTCTGGAATCATAGATAAACTTACTAAGCTGGTCATTAATCCCTACATCACTGGATGGGTTGCCAACTGACTTACTGACAGAACCCACACTGTAAAAGTAGCTGACTCCAAATCCAGCTTCAGACCAGTGACAAGTGGAGTACCTCATGGTTCAGTCCTGGGACCACTCTTGTTTGGCATCTACTTCTCTGAAGTACAGGCTAACACTAAGAGACTTTGGCTAACAAAGTTCGCAGATGACTGCAAACTGGGAGCCATTATTGAATCCCCAAATTATGTGGATATTGTACAAAAGGGCCTTACAGAAACAGATGCTTGGTGCCAGAGCCATGGGCTCAAGCTCAATGCCAAGAAATGTATATTTATCCCCTTTGGGAAAAAACATGTACCCATGAATTACCACATAGGTGGCAGTACACTAAACACTGAAAGTGTGATAAGAGACTTAGGGACACAGGTGGACAGTGGTCTCACCTTCAATAACCACATCACCACAGCAGTCAGGAAATCCTTCTATGTGGCACACCTCATCACTAAGGGCTTTTCATCCAGAAAAAAGGAGGTCATTGTCCCACTGTACGTATCCCTCATGAGACCCATTATAGAATACAATGCCCCATTTGGTGTATACCTCTCAAGACATCTGCAACAACTGGAAAGGCCACAGAAATACCTCACTAACAAAATCACAGGCCTAAAGCAGATGCCCTATGCTGACCATTTAAAAAAACTCCACCTATACTCTGTTACATATCATCTACTCAGAGGTGATTTCTGCTTAACATACAAGGCCATGTCAAAACCACAGCTGTTGGAGATGCGATACTTAATGAATAAAAGCAGGCAGAGGCAAGGCTCCAGTTTCTTCAGCTGATTTATTGCAAGACACACAAGCGCTTTCACCACAAGGCTTCTTCAGGTGTATAAAAAGCAGCACTCAACACACCCATTCTTATACTAAGCATTAGCTAGTCACATGATTAAAAAGAAAAAACTCTTAAAGGCACAAAGAACAACTGTATTCAGCCCACAGTAAAATGCATGGTAAAATATATTAAAACTTCATTACAAAAACCACATTTCATAAAAGTAATATTACAAAAAATGCATATTACAAAAACATATACACCATATAAATGTAACGGATTTTACCTACGTAATGGTCTATTTTTCAAGATAGGTCTCAATGGCACATGGTCATTAAGACCATGTCCTGTGTTAGCTCTTAATCTCACAATCCATTTAGCTTCCAGGTTCTCAGTTTGAACTCTGGTGTCACCACCCCTCAAGTTCTCATAACATTTACCTAATACCATAAATGTAAAGGTGTGTTGATTATTCGTTTCTTTAATGTGTTTTGATAAAACATTGAACACACTACCCTTCTTAATATGGTATAGGTGTTCCCTGATCCTATCCCTTAATAGTCTATCGGTCTTTCCCACATAGAATTTACTGCATACTTTGCAAGTAGCAAGGTAAACCACATGTGAAGTATCACACCTTGCATTGGTTCTTAGTGTATAAGTTACACCAGTGTCTGGATGTAGAAACTCCGTATCTTGATTTATAAAATTACAGAACTGGCACCTAGTGCACGGCTTAGTGCCTGGTGTATCCTCAGTCCTGATTTGGTCTCTGGGATTGCAAAGTCGTCGCCTTAGCGACTTCTTATTTTTAAAAGTAAACTGTGGATGTGTTCCTATCAGGTTGCTAACTTGTTTATCAGATGTCAAGATATTCCAATGCTTGCCTATGATGTCTGTGTAGTATCTTATATTTCTAGAATAGCTAAAACACATTTTAAGTGGTTGTGAGATTTGTTTCTGTTGACCCCCGTTGCATATATCACTCTCTACCTGTTCAGAGAAATAGGGCCTGGCTCTACTGTGTCTAGAGTTTCTCACTGTCCTAATACTTTGATTGACAAGTTTCTGGTCATAGCCCTTCTCTGTTAGTTCTATATTTATCTTGTCTAGTTGTACCATAAAATCTGTTTCTCTAGCATTTAATCTAGAGGCCCTGTAAGCTTGATTTTGTGCAACATTCTGAAAAATGTATTGAGGGTGCATGCTGTCTTTTCTTAGTAAACTGTTCACATGACATCCCTTCCTAAACATTTTAGTGCTCAGTGCACCATTAAGTTCTTGTATAATAGAGACATCTAGAAAGCTAACTTCAGTATATGAACAGTTCATGGTGAATTTAAGGAAATGTGTTGAAGCATTAATATAGTCTACAAACATCATTAGCTGTTCTATAGGCCCCCCCCCCATAAAAGGAAGAGGTCATCTACAAACCTGCGAAAAAATAATATGTCATCTTTAAAGTCACCCACGACCAAATTATCTTGTTCCCATTTGGATATTACAGCATTCACATAACTGTTAGCACATGATGTTCCCATGGCTACCCCGTTGCATTGCCAGTAGACCTTATCCCTGAACATGAACACATTATTCTCCAGTACCAGACCCAGTAGTAACCTTATTAGGTCCACCATATCTCTATCATACTCCCTGGTTTCAAGCATTAACTGAGTTACACTATTAATCCCAAAATCATTTGGAATAACAGTGAAAAGTGACACCACATCAAGGGTAACTAACATAATTTGTTGTTTACAGGCTTGTTGCTCTCTTTCACATGCAAATCTGTATAAGTCTCTCACAAAATGTTCAGTGTCCTTCAAGATGTAGTCTGACTGTTTGATCAAATTCCTAAGGAATTTCTCCAGAAAAATAGAAATGGACTCAGTGCACCAGTTGCTTCCCAGCTACAATGGGCCTCATAGGAGGATTTTCCCTGTTTTTGTGTATCTTGGGTAATCTTTGAATCACTGGGATAGTGGGATTAAATATAAGAAAGTATTTTAATAAATTTTCATCAATGAGACCCATCCTGGCTATTTCCCTTAGCTTGTTGTGCACATATCCAACCATTCTATTAACTTGTGATAAAGTAATAACTTTATAAAATGTGTCATCAGTTAATAAAACAAGCATTCTCCTGTCATAGTCTTCCCTATTCAAAATTACAATCTGTCCTCCCTTGTCTGCAGGGCGTATCATGATACATGGATTCGTATGTAAATTATTTAATGCTGTAAATTCATCCTTGGATAAATTGCACTGTCTGCTACTACTAGGGTGTAAATTTTGTTCATGAAACACTCTATAAACATCATCTAGACATAACTGTTCAAATGCAGAAACCAAAGGATTTAACTTGGGTAAAAAAGAGCTTGGTTTTTTAAACATAAATTCTCCATTTTCACCATTGTTAGCATACATAATTTTCAACATTAAATTGTGTGTAAATAGCTTAATATCAAATACAATTTCAGTAATGTCAGAGTCAGCAGTCGGGATAAAAGAAAGTCCTTTTTCCAACACATTACATTCATATCTGGATAGAGTATAGGTGGATAAATTAACTACTAATTTTTGCTGCTCATGAAAGCTTTCTTTATTGTGTATGGACTCACCGTTCCTTCTGGGTGCTTCCTTTTGCTTCTGGTCATACTTCTCCCTCTCTATTGTCCCTGGTTCAAGCCTCCTCTTCCTCGGCTTATAGACCTGTTCCTGGTTGGAAGAGGGAAAGTCAGACCTGGAGGTTGTAGGCTTTCTAAAAAAGAAGTATGGATGAACAAAACATGCTGGAGGGATAGGTTCCTGACCCAGAGACTCCCCAGACTCTGGAATAGCCTGCCCATACATGTCTTGCAGAGCACCTCTTTGGCCCTCTTCAAAAGAAACCTTGATGATTGGATAGGAAATATGAAATTCACCCCGGGGATCATGTCAGTTGCCCTACTAGACAGGTTTCCAGGGAAGTAAATACTGTGGGAAAAAATAGCCAGGGAATTGTTTTGGCTAGGCTTGTATAGGCACTAGGGCCGAGAGCCTAGTACCAACCTATGAACCTATGAACCATAGCAGTTGTTCAGCTGGACATCATTACAACAACATCTGATGGCACATACAAATCATTCTACATCAGCTATCCCATTTTTATGGACCAAGCACTTCATTCAATTACATGCATATATGCTTCACATACCTGTTGTGGGAATGTCGCCTCTTCTGGATACAGTTTGCTTTGTGGATTGATGGATGTGTTTGTTTGTTTTTGCTTTTTTTCTTTCTCTCTCTCTATCTCTGTCTCTCTCCACTAAATGGGTTGAGCTGCTTTGAATAGATTGCAGCATAGATTTTGTAGATGATGCACATGATCAGGTAATGGCCTCTGCACCAGTCAGTGTCCACCACTTGTTACCTGCATGCAGCCTGCTGTGTAGTACTTCCAATTACCACTGTCATGGCAATCCACTAATAAAAATTCTTAAATTATGTGGGCGTGGTCCCTTTACCTTTCCTGTATGGAGGACATCCTTCCTGTGCATGGACAGCAGTGTTACAGACAACAGGCAGCAATACCTCTTACTAGAGGACTTGCAGACACAGGCCAGCTACATATTTGTATAAGGTTCCAGGCCTACAGACAGTGTGAGTAGTGTTGTTATATGCATTGTATACCACTAGTGTTACAGGGTTTGTGTGTACATTCTAGTTTAGCATGGAATGCAGTCTTTCTGCATAACTCTCAACTGTGGGCCTATCCACATGATGGCTAGCGGATTGCCTGTTATGTTTTGTCTGTCCACCAAACAGGTCTTGTCTCAGATATGTCACTGGTATTCTGTCTTTTGAGTGCTATCAGTACATGGCTACATCCATTTGTGTTTCTGACTTCATATTCCTGACTAAGGGTATGTTGCAAACAATCCTGTAACACCAGCAACTTTCTCAGTGTATAACAACAATATTGCAAATATGGCCCTCTGTTCCAGCCTCTATCCTCCACCTATATGCCAGGCTTTGTTCACGTGACATGCAGTAAGAGGTTGTTACATAGTGGCCTGTGATTATGTCGTACTGCCATTCCTGCCATCATTCCAGTGATGTTATGGTCCCCACACATATTGTGGGGTAGGGTCCATATATATATAAATATATATATATATATACAACTACATCTGCATTACTTACTAATGATTGATTGTTATCCTCTGGCCCAGTCTTTCTTTACTGTTGTACTACCTAAAGGCAATGGCCTGGACAGCAACATATGTTATGCTTTTGGATTACTGTATAAAATGATTAGCTTGAGAGTTGCATTACTCAGTTAGCATTTATTTCAAACACCTAACAGCTATATGACATGGCATATACAACTGTAATAGTACACAAATAAACATTTCTTATGTATGCAAACTTGTGTGTGGTGTCATATCCTTTGGCTTCTGAGTAGGTATATGTTTCATGCAATAACTGTCTTTTGTATGAGAGAATCATACACTGTCCATTTTAAAAGGTGGCAACTGTAGGAATACTGGCTGTACAATATGCTGTGCATCCTCTAAATATGTATCTTCCTATACATATCTATATGTAGAAATATATATGTGTGTGTGTGTGTGTGTGTGTGTGTGTGTGTGTGTGTGTGCATGTGTATATACATATATATCTATTTATATATATATATATATATATATATATATATGTATATATATATATATATATATATATATATATATATATATATATATATATATATATATATATATATATACACACACACACACACACACATATATATATATATATATATACATATATATATATATATATACACACACACATATATATATATATATATCTATATATATATATATATATATATATATATATATATATATTTTTATATATATATATATATCTGCATATATGTGTGTGTGTGTATATGTATCAGCGGAATATTTATTGCTTCTACATTGTACATTCCCTATGGTAGCCAGACTGTACTGCATCCTGACGTCATACAGGTGGGATAGATTACTGTTAACTTCTGGTGGCTATGTTGTGTAAGGTCCTGGGTATGGGACTTGCAAGTGTTGGTATTGTGTTGCCAGGCAGATATGTTTGGCTGTTGGGGAGGGGATAATATCAATAATTACAAGAGGTACTTAGCTTGGGCCCCCTCACCCCCATTAACGGTGACTTTGGTCATATATGTATTTGTTGTGTTCTCTTATATATCTCTAGATATATATCTGTATGTATATATATATATATATACATATATATGTAGACATATATATCTATAGATGTATACATACATACATGTATATATTTGTGTGTGTGTGTATATATATATATATATATATATATATATATATATATATATACACATATATGTATGTATTTTGATATATATATATATATATATATATATATATATATATATATATATATATATCTACACACACACACACACACACACACACACACACACACACACACACACACACACATCTACATATATAAATACTTTTTCTGTACTGTTGAATGACTGTGCTGGATGATATGTTTGCGAAAACATTAGGTTATGTATATCTGACATGGCTAAGTGGTAAATCACTTTGGCTGTAGTGTGTAGGGTCCTGGGTTAGAGACTTGTAACGGCTGTTTATTTTGCTGCTGGGCAGAACAAGGGCCAATGGATACAGAGTGACTAAGGCACTTTTAAGCAGTTGTAAGTGGGTTTGCGTGACGGTAAGCAATGCTTACTTCCGGTTACAGTTTCTAATACTCGGCTTCTAAATTGCTTAACCTGTGTAGGCATTGCTTACCCCACACAAACAGGCTTAAACCCACTTACTGCTGCTTAAAAGTGCTTACTCCCACTTACCCCCATGCTAATTTCTTTAAAAGAAAAGAAAAAGGGTTGATAGAAAATTGGTGAACAAGGGGCATAAAGAGGGAAAGACAGTAGGGAAAATAGCTAGGGATGTGCAGGACGGGTGTAGGGAAGGTCCATAGTTGCCCATTTCTTCTACAGCGGCAGTTGTGCATATACACTGATTTGGAGGTAGATTTGAACACTCATACCCCTGAGAGAGGGCTGAGGACAACAGTAATATGTTGTGAAGCCAGTTAGACCAGATTACATGTGTCCAGTGGACACGTGTGCAAAATGGACAGCTATGTATGAGGCGAGATTTTTTTTGGGCACAGATTGCCCTTTTTTTTAAGGTGAGAGTGGGCTGTTGGGTAAGGATAGTAGGTATATTTGGGGAGGTAGGTTGGGTAGGATTACAGACAAGGCAGCATACAGGGGCAGTATATGACATATATGGGGGGGCAAACACCTTGGATGGTGAGGGGTGTTTGGAAGTCGGGAAGCCCATTTGCACCCAAATGGAAACAGTGGGACTGAGGTCCCCACCCATGGAAAGTCACCACTGCACCTTCAAGACCCCAAAGGTGGCTGTGCTGGCGGCTGGGTAAGATGGGCAGGCTGAATCTCTAGATGTGCTACACGGCCCTCAAGCTGGCATAGCAGATCTCCAAACTCCCTGCAGAGCTCGCTATGCACCAGGCCCTAGACCTGATGATGGGTGACAGTATCCTGTATGCACCTGCTCCTGGGGGGGGGTGAGCCCCATCCCCTGAGGTGGTTCCACCTGAAGGTTGTACAGGACCAGCAGATGAGGAGGTCCCGGGGTGGGCCCCAGATGTGCTGGTGCCTGGTGCCATGGCCAGATGAGGTGGGAGAGGTGGGTCCGCTGGGACCGGCCTTCCCAAATGTGCTATGGTGTTTCAATTTTAAAACATATGTGGGTTAGAAATAGTTAGCACATTCCAGGATTAGGTATAACAGCATGCATAGATATTCCCATTAACCCAAAACACCAGATATAGAACAGTTGCATAGCAAACAGAACACATGCATATATGGAACCACAATGGCCATTCCAACAGCATGCAGGTACATTGATGGTAGCATGCCACCAATGTGGGAGTATTTCAACATGGCACATGCATAGAAACAAATTTAAATATTTATCAAACAATAGGACATATGTCCCAACAGTAGATTAAATTGTACACATACCCATTGAGTTGTGTATTTAGAGTATTGTTGCAGATATGGTGGGGTGGGGGAGATGTGAATTAACAACTTGTATATCCCTGTAGTTCTCATTTATTTCTTAGTCAGTGCTGTAAGCTGTACCTTACAGGTATTATTACATTACCTATGGCCTTAGTTTGGACAGTGGTATGGTTGTAGACAACCATATACATGAACTGTGTTTTACCTGCAGACTCAAATCTCCCAACTGTCCCGAATTACTCGGTTTTTACCGAGTTTTGGGGTCCAAAACTGGGGTGCCACGATTCCCGAGTGGCACCCCTTTAGTTCCGATTTTCTTTCACAGTGTTTTTATTATTTTTTTTAAGTTTTCGCGCTGTCAGCTGATGTCATCATGCACGATGACGTCAGCTCCGTCAGGGTTGCCAGCCTGTGAGAATTGAGCTCGCGTACATATTCACACATATTTCCGGCTCAAAATTAAATACTTTCTGAGCGGGAACGGTTTGTTTGCTGATGCAAGTCGTAGTCGCGCCTGGCTGATCATTACAAGTGCTCGTTTTCATTTATGGTCCGGACTCTGGATTATTTATTAGCTTCTAGTTCTGGCTGCTTGTTTGTCGATTTAAGGCTGATTTTTGTGACTGAATTAGTGAAGGCTCATCAGCTGCTGCAATGCCGATGTATTATCACCACCTGGCTGCAAACAAAGTAAGGTAGGTGTGTATGTGTGTGTGTGTGTGTAGATAAGGATGTAGTGTTACTATTTTCTAGCTAAATTAGTAATTACCAAAGTTAGCTTGTTAGAGTATGTAAAAGGTTTAGGCAAACATTTTTTAAACTACATTAAAGTAATGTACTATGGTCGCTCGTGTGTGTATGTGTACATTTGCAGAATGCCATATACCTTACAAGAACGTTAGCTTGTTAGAGTATGTAAAAGGCACTTCAAAGCCTGTAAGTTAGTTGGCTGGTTCTAGCCTATCCTTTCAGAACTGAGAATGCATTGAATATTGCTGGCTTTGCATTTTGTATTAAAAAAGACACTGGATTTATGAGATTAAAACAGTCAAGTTTTTATTTATTCCAAATCAAAATGAAATCTAAGATGCTGCTTTCACTTTGCACAATTGTGTGTGTGTGTGTGTGTGTGTGTGTGTGTGTGTGTGTGTGTGTGTGTGAATGCATTGAATATTGCTGGCTTTTTTGAATTAGTATTACTGCATTTTGTATTAAAAAAGACAATGGATTTATGAGATTAAAACAGTCAAGTTTTTATTTATTCCAAATCAAAATGAAATCTAAGATGCTGCTTTCACTTTGCACAATGTGTGTGTGTGTGTGTGTGTGTTGTGTGTATGTGAGAGAAGGAGAAGAGTGAAGAACAGTTTGCAAAATGATCGAATGAAATCAGAAAGCATGCAGTGGTTTAGGTGTATGAGATGTCTTTGCTTTGTATTAGAAGCTCCATCCTATCAATGTATCATACAGATGTAAATAGATGATAGGAACCAAGAATTTTACTGCTTTGCTTAGGCAAGTACTTTAGTTGTTGGGATTATTATATGTTTAAGGAGTTTCCAAATGAAAAATGAGTACAGAAAATGATGACTTCTTTCCAGACACACTAGCACATAAATACTTTGGATCAGATTTTTCCCGTAAGTCTGCATTTGCAAATAGATAATTTACTTAATATATTTATTATATTTCAAAGGTTAGTGAATTGGACCATGAGGGTCTCTTTTCAGTCATGACCTTGTTATGAAAACAAACAAAATATGCATAAACTGAATAACACACACACCACACTAAGATATTATTTAGAAATGATAGTTTTAATACATACTACTTCATAATTCCTTTACAAGCATCTCTTAAATAAAATGAGTAATGCAGATTATTAAAAATAATCACATAACCTGCTCACAAAGTAATGACCCATGTAGGTAAAGATGCATGAAAAAACAGTGGTTGGTCATCACCCTTCTGTAATTAACAGCCAAACATTTTTACAGCTTGCTGGCTTTTAGCATCAATGCTGGCTTCTAGCTTCTCTGTGCTGTCAGTCATTTTCATGTCTCAAACCCTGTACCTTGGGTACAGGGTTAAAAGAGCCTAAAGTCTCTAGCCACCACCAAATGTGAACTGTGTTCAGTTTTTTTTTTTTTGTGCTAAGAGGTTGAGAGATATGGTGAGAAGTAAGAAATGAATTCACTAAATGATAGCCATTAAGTTTCAGTCTTCCTATTTTTCAGGAAGCTGCTGATTTGGCATAGTGGTATTTTGTTCTGACCCTGGTCACTGGTGCATAGGGCCCTGGGTTCAAAACTTGTCAGTGAAATGCATGGTGGTAGCACAACATTTTATTCTAGCAACTTTACAAAATTATACAAGCAATGTTTAAAATGTATCCCTGTTTTTTTACCTTTTGTCCCCCCCACCAAAAATGAAATTGAAAATAAGTGTGAGATGCTGTGCAAGTTACCTATGGCTTACACTACTGTCATTCTATTTATAGTGTGGGTGTGGAAGTAGACTTTTATGATGGAAATGTTCTGAACTGGACAGTTTTGTCATTATTGGTTCATGCGTTTTCTTTCACTGCCTACAGTACAGCCTACTACTGGAAAAATGTTCAAACAATAAATTTTAAAATGCGCTTTGTCTAACAAGTGTGTTGTATTATACAAGGAATATAATTTGAAACAAGTGTGCTGTATTCCTTGTATTATACAATGAATATAATTTTAATAAAGTCAGGAAGGTGTATCAAAGAAAATAACACATGTATGTTTCTTTTGTGTGCAAGGGCCAATGACTTGAAAACAGCCCAAAGGTGATCTTTATCCACCGCTTAGCCAGATGCATTTTCTTTGGATGTGGTGTGGGTTTCAATGTTGTTTCAAGGGCGGAGAAGTTTTAATGCCCAGCCTATTTTCATTGTGAGACAGTAACAGTATTGCTTTGTTTACCAGATGTCTGAGTGCTTCTGCATTGTTGTGCTTTAAAATGTAAAAATAAAATCCAAATCATTGTAGAAGTAAAGCAGTATGCATACATTAGTGTTTATGGTAAATGGGATGAAATATCAGAAAGAAATGTCCCCTGCACATGAGCAAATGCCAGGCTCCACATACCAGAACAGTACAAACCACAAAGAGCCAGCAAAATTGACTTCAAGAAAAATGTGTATTCATAAATACATACAGCAGACAAACCGGTTTCGGCTGGACAGACACAGCCTTCCTCAGTGTATAAAAGCACCACACAAAAAAACATGCTGTTTAAATATTGTAAAGCCATTTCCCATTGGAAAGGTTCAAAATATTCAAGGCCTACTAGCAATGGCTCTGAAAAACTGAATGATGTAAAATCTAACAATGTGTTGAATTTGTCTAATTTTGTTCTATCCTCCATACACATTTCTATACTGAATAAAGGTCTCGGTTTTATACCTGGGTTTATGATTTCTGAAGATGCACTTGCCCAAGATGTAGTTAATTTTTGCAGATTGCTTAATCTTAAACTATTTTTTGGTGATTCTGGTTATAATGTGGATCATGGTAAATTCATCTACCATAAATCCAGTTTTGTACCACCTATGCATGACACAGTCCATCTGTTTTTAAACAGTGTGCTCAAAGATCTACACTACTTCAGTTCTGATGCTGCTGTTAAATATAACAATGTATCCTTTATTGAGAGACAGGCAATATGTGATTTACAGGACAATAAGGATATTGTTATTACTACAGCTGATAAGGGTGGGGCTGTGGTTGTACAAAACTGGACAGATTATGATAGGGAGGCTCGGAGACAGCTTTTTGATACCAGATACTATTCTTATATGTCTGTTGATCCTACTTCAAGATTTGTCAAATGTATAAAATGTTTTCTTGTTGATGCCAAGGATCGGGCAATTATTAATAATGAAACTTTTCAACATTTGTCTATAGTGGATTCCCGGGCACAATACATCTATTTTTTACCTAAAATCCATAAGAATGCTACTAATCCTCCGGGCAGACCCATAGTATCTGGTAGGGGCTATGTTACAGAGTCACTGTCTATGTTTCTGACCAAGTATTTAAAACCTCTATTACCATTTATTAGATCTAGGTTAAAGGACACTACCAACTTTCTGCAAATAATATCAGATACACAACTTGAGGCTGATTGGTTTCTATGCACATTAGATGTGAGTGCACTTTACACGAATATACCACACCAGGCAGGATTGAAAGCCTTGGCACATTGGTTAGATGTTGCCAAATTGTATTCTCCCCTGTTCAATTCCTTTTTGATTGACATGGCCCGATATGTTCTTACATGTAATGTATTTTATTATAAAGATCTGTGTTTCTGGCAAACTAAAGGTACAGCTATGGGGGCATCTTTTGCCCCCATATATGCTGACCTTTTCATGGCTTATGTAGAGTCTATAATCATTTATGATGTCTCCAGAAACATTTTTCTACCTGACATGGACATATGGAGACGTTACCTAGATGATGTGTGGTTGGTTTGGAGGGGTACCGAATCTGGACTTGCTGATTTTGTTTTATATCTTAATAACAATGAATGGGGACTGACATTCACTGAACATCATGACCAAAAGAACATTACATTTTTGGATGTTCTTATAAATAAGTTGCCTGATGGCACCTTGGATAGTGAAATGTATAGAAAGTTCCCACAATATAATTCAGTTCTGCATGCTTCCAGCTACCATCCACCACATATCACTAGGAACATTCCTAAATCTCAGTTCATAAGGGCCAAACGTATCTGTTCCAAGCCACATACGTTTTGTTTGAATGAAAGGGATCTAACTGACAGGTTCAAACAAAGAGGATACAAAGATGGCAATATTACAATGGCCAAAAACCAGGTACATTATATGGAAAGGTCAGATTTACTTCAATACAGAAACAACACTGCTGCTACATCAACTACACTTAGATTTGTTACTACTTATGCTCGTAACACTAATTGCTTGCTGGATAGTGTTCATAGGAATTGGAATATTCTCCAATCTGATCACAATATTGCCAATTTCATTCCGGATAGATGTACTTTTTTATATAGAAATGGAAAAAATTTGAAGTCCTATTTTAATCATTATAAGCGTTGTAATAGCAAACATTCTTTACACAAACAGACTACATTGTCAGGTAAAGCCTTATATGGATGTTTTCCATGTGGTCATTGTTCAAATTGTAAACATGTGACTACATCTAAGGCTTTCTCTAGTAGAAATTGCTCCAGGGTTTATGATTTAGGCTTTTTTGCCAATTGTAGCAATGATTGGGTTGTTTACCTTGCTACTTGCCATTGTGGAGCATTCTATATTGGGCAGACGTCTCGCCCACTAAGAACACGGATTTCAGAACATATGAGCAATATTAAACACCAAAAAATAACAAATGCTTTGTACAAACACCATTTAATGCATCCCACTGCGGAGTTTACTTTTATGGTTATTGATGTTATTCATGGGAATCGATTGAATAAAATTGAGTGGCATAATATCTTAAATAATAAAGAAAAAAAGTGGATCATCAAGTTAGGGGGTTTATTCCCACCTGGACTTAATGAATATTTATGAATGTTCAACCAATGGGAAATGGCTTTACAATATTTAAACAGCATGTTTTTTTGTGTGGTGCTTTTATACACTGAGGAAGGCTGTGTCTGTCCAGCCGAAACCGGTTTGTCTGCTGTATGTATTTATGAATACACATTTTTCTTGAAGTCAATTTTGCTGGCTCATTGTGGTTTGTACTGAAATGGGATGAAATAGCCAGGTAATGGGACATTGGAATGGCTGCAGGGGGACTCTGGTGCCATATTTTGGTTGTCTGTTCTTCAGTTTGTGTTTGAAAGTTGGTATCCCACAATTCCATTGGAGTGGGTGGGGTTACATAATTATGTATGCAAATTAGATGTTAATCAGTGTACAGATTTGTACCTCTTTTTTATGGGCCTTGTCCAGATTTTTGATGTTACCAGGTTGAGCGGTATGCCTGCAGTATACACCTCTTACCTGGTATACCTGTGGAGGTATTGTTTGTTAACACTACCTGACTGTTTCTATGCATATTCCCAGATTCAAGGTTGATGTTATGCACATACCTCTCCATCTCTTATTGCACACACATGCAGGTGAAACTGGGACATATTTTGACTTTTGCCCTCATAAACCTTTGGTGAGTTGCTACAATGTCATGTTTGTTTTCATAAACATTTTCTGAATATTTACAGGTCTGACAATCAGTTATATGTCATTAAATGCTGCCTAAATGTCAGAGATCATCAGACTTATATGGCAGGGAGACAGGGTAACAGGCAGCAGATATGGGCCAATTATCTGGACGTTCTGGACAAATCTGTACAGCTGAGGGGTATGATTCTGCATACAGCTTACTACCACTCCCAGGATTTGAACCATGGCTGTGTCTCCTAAAAGTAAAACAGTGTACCTCACAGTTGAGTGTGCTATATAGCTATTGCTGTGTATCTCTTCTCTGATTTCTGCCTATAAGTCTCCCGTGGTTTTACAATCTGACCTTGTAATTACAGCACTCTTATACAGGGTTTCCTCGACAGTTTTATTATGTAGCACTGTGTGGATGACAGTGATGAGTAATAGCTTATTATTCAGAGAAACTGCAACACTAATAATGCCATACAATACCAGACTAAACAGTACCAGTGCAGGATTTCAATCTTTTATTTCTAGGCACAATTTTCATATCTGACAGACCTGTGGGGGGATTGTTTGTTAACACTACCTGAATATTGCCACACATATTACCAGATTCCACATTATTATTATTCACATGCATCTCACTCTGGTACTGCACACACTCTGGTCATAGCTTCACAACATGGGGGTGGAGATGGGACATACTTTGCTTATTACTCTCATAACAATTTAGTGAGTTGTTAGAGTGACAGGTTTGTTCTTATATATATATATTTCTGGCAGTTATGATGTCTGACAATCAGTTGTATGTCATTATTTGCTGCCTAAACATCTGGGATCATCCCACTGATTTGCCATGGGAACAGGGTGATAGGCAGGAGAATTACGCCAATTATCTGGACTTTCTGACAATATCTGTACAGTTGTGGGGTATGATTCTGCGTACAGCTTACTACCACTCTCGGGATTCGAACTATGGCTGTGTGTGCTAAAAATACAACACTTCTTGATTCAGTTGCATGTGCTATTTGGATTATGTTGTCTATTTTTTCACTGTTTTCTGTCTAAGTCTCTCTCAGTTGTACTATATGACCTTGTGATTACAACAGTCGTATACAGACATTCCTACACATTTTATTTATGTAGCACAGTGTGGGTAACAGTGTTTAATATGACAGTACTATTAAGAGAATGCAATACTACATTACCATATGATGCCAGAGTAAGCACAAGCAGTCCATGAGTCAGACCTTTATTGCCTGGCTGTTACCCTTTTATTTACATACAACCTATATGAGACTCTTCCTGCCATATTGTCTGGTTTATTCAGTACATGCCATGTACAATGCAGGTTTTATACTGGCAATTCACTGTCTACTACTTTTAGATTTATTTCTTATGACAGTACATGCAAGATTATTACTAACCTGCCTCACGATGCAGCCTCTGCAGCCTACAGGCATGGGCTTCCTGATTCACATCCCACTCTGCTGTCACTGTCAAATACATAAGAGGAATATTTAGCTATGCCTATCCATAATATACATGAGCTGGCAATTATTAAACAGGTAGTTGGATGAGTACTTACACACAGCTGAGACATCACCCCTCTACCTAGCTTCTTGGATCCACAGATCGAAGAGCTCCCTCTTCCTCTGTTTCAGGTCGGCATAGTGATGCCTGACCTGCTCACCAGTTCGAGGGATGTCAGTGGGACTGGTGAGGTCATGGAAGAGATGGTCCCAGGCTTCTGCTTTATATTGGGAACCCTGGTACTGGCCCTGCAGCAGTCTCTGTTCATGGTCCTAAGTAAGGAGTCCTGCCATGACTTCGGGACTCCTGGATGCCCCAACACTGCACTCAGAAGCATGATCCTTCTCCAGTACTGGCCATAGTGCCTACAGGAGGAAGCTGCAACCAGTTATGAGATGTATTTCCACCTGTGGGGTTTAAATATGGCTGAGTTCCCACACTTTGCCATGATTGGACAGTTTTGAAAATGCTAAGCTATGGGCAAACCTGCTTACCAAAGGTTGGCATTGCTTAAAGGGGCATACCAATGGGCAAATTGATTTAGCTGGGCTACGCATTGCTTACACATAGTAAGCAGGGGTGTGCAATGCTTAGCATTGCTTAGTTTTACATTTGCACACTCTTTGCTGTTTGGCATTGATTTATCATTCATTACATGTTATATATTTGTTTAGTATCCATGATTCATTTGTACATATACTGTATGGGGTCCTTGTGTTTATTGGGGGATTTCACCACTTTATTACAATGACACCTCACATCTGGACTTAATGCAGTACTCCAGTTCATGTATATATGTTATGTAGTAGGTTATACAACATAAAACTGTTTATAGAGTCCTTTCACATGTAAATTGTGATTTTGCTGTAGTGAGGATCTGTTTGGGTATACCTCAGTTTTATGTACAGCTGTGATGGCTTACTGGCTTACTGCTATGACTATGGTGTACAGGGTCCTGGGTTCAAGATCTGCAAGGCCTGTTTATTTTGTTGCTGGGCAGAACAGGGACTGTTGCATACAGAGTGATTAAGGCACTTTTAAGCAGTTATAAGTGGGTTTGCATGGGTTTGCGTGACGGTAAGCAATGCTGACTTACTATTAAATATGCTTACAGAGAGTTAGCTTCAAAATTGCTTAACCTGTGTGTGCATTGCTTACCCTTGTGCAAACAGGCTTAAGCCTGCTTACTACTGCTTAAAAGTGCTTACTCCTGCTTACCCCCACACTAATTTAAAAAGAAATGAAACATGGGTCTTGGGAAAGTGGTAGATTTGGGCAGTCTATGGATTTATCATTCATTACACATTACACCTTCATTTAGTATCCCTGATCAGGAGCGGCCCTAGGTCAACTGGTGCCCTAGGCAAAAGGGCTACATGGTGCCCCCCACCACTCTACCTTGTGCTCCCATCCTGGTCTACCTACACCAAATAAATACTGGAAAAGTGCCCCTGCTGGACCGGCACCCTAGGCTGCCGCCTAGTGGGCCTGTGCCTAAGGCCGGCTGTGTCCCTGATTCATGTGTATGTATACTGTATGGGACACTTGTGTTTATCTGTGGCTGTTACCACATTATTACAATGACACCTCACATCTGCACTTAATGCAGTACTCCAGTTCACAAATATATGTTATTTAGTAGGTTATATAGCAAAAAAAATGTTCATAAAGTGATTTTACATGGAAAATGGAATTTATTACAGTGAGAATTGAACCAGGAATGATTGCTCTCAAAGCAAACACTCTGACCACTACACTATTGCAGCTCTGATTCAATTGAGTGTATCTTGTTATTTATCTTCTCGTGCTATTTAAGCTACAGTATGTGTAGCTAAGCAATGGGCAAACCCACGCACCTATGGTTAAATTTAATGTTTGAAAAAAAAATTCTATACTGTTGTTTTTTTGTAGGAAGGGACAGGTTTCACTTATTGCTGTGGATTTCTGTGTGCATCTGCACATTTGGCTGACTTCCTAGCAACCCCCCATACCTCTCATCCTCCTCCTCATGCAAACTATCTGGACAAAGCTTGACAAATTAGGTACAACTACAGACATATTTTAATTATTGCTCTTATAAACTTGAGAAAGTTGCTAGAGTATCAAGATTTGTTTTAATATACATTTTCTGATTGATTTTGGTGTCTGAGACTAAAATGTATGCCATTATTTAATGCATTCAATCCTGACATCATCCCATGATTTCCCAGTACAAATGGAGTACAGCCCAACTGTATGGGCAACAAATCTGGACATTTTGCGATGATTTGTACAGTTGGGAGGCATGCAACCTCCTATGAGCATTTTCACTCATTGTAATTGCTGAATGACACTTCCTGAGTGCAGGGGCATGTGTATTGTGAGGGCTCTGCTCTCAGACACATCCGTGTCTGTTTAGGAGCAGAGGCAGCGCCCATTCATAACTATGCATGGCGCACTGCCGTGCTGCCCTTAAACGGTCATTTCCATGCAGGAATAACTTATTCATGCACTGGAGATTAGTGAAAACCAGGGAATGACTGCTTCTAGGATTTAATAAAAGATTGCCACACACTGATGATATGTCGTGATGTGTTCTTTGAGATTGCAATATATTTTTTTTGACTGGTATGGAATTGTATTACTGTAGTGAAATTCTAAGATGTACTACTTTTCTTTTTTATGTATTTATGGGACAAGATCATATAGTCAGTAAAGCAGAGAAAAGGGCTATGAAAATTAAGTCTTGCTTTGTATGATGTTTGTACGTGTGTGCACAAGCGTGTGGGTATGCACTTGCATGCGTGTCTGTGTTGTGATGTAATTGTGACTCACTTAGAGCAGTGTAGCATGTATTCTTCGGTAGTGTATTCCAAAGCAGGCCATGTGTCAGTTCTCAGTTCCATCTATATGAATTAGAGGTTGTCACTAAAACTCCATATGCTTTAATGACAGGTGGGACTGTTTTTGAAGTGATTTTTGATTTGTCTCTATGTGTTGTCAAGGCTGTTGTCACATTCAAAAAGTGACTTGGTGAGGATGCTTGATATCAATCAGGCATGTGTCTGCATTAGTGTGATACAACAGTAAACTATAAGCAGCTCTTCTCTAATTTCTACTAAACATGTCCTGCATTTGTGTTGCAGTAACTGGCCTTACATGTTAGTTCATTATGTTGTTCCTTACCCTACAATATAAGTCTCAATGAGCAGATGCTGCCTTGCTCATAGTGATTGTTTGATGGGGATGGGGTGGATGGTTATCATCAATGTCCACTGACATTCACAATACCTTCAGGTTTGTTACATGCTTGTAGTGAGTGCAAACATGTTAGGCAAATGACCGTTGCCTCCCCTGAACAATAACATGTTATAAACAATGGTTGAGTCATCTTTTTGTAGTTGTTATGATGCTTTACTGAGGTATTCACATCAGTGCTTCATTTATGTAGTAAAAAGCAACTGCACAGTGTAATTTCAATACTCCATTTTGTTAAAGACAATAGAACCACTCTTTAGATGTTACTGCATCCACCCCATGAATAAGGAGGTTGCTTTTTGGTATGGAGGTCTGCCTTCATGTTCAGATAGTGCAATGGATGCTCTTGGATTTTTAGCCCTCAGTGGCAATTGCACTGAAATCTTCTGCTTATGTTTGTCTCTTTCCATCATTACATTAGTAAATTGAATTGGCCTAAGTACTTCTTGTAATGCATGGCAACATATTCCTGCTTACATAACTAACAGTGAACTGAACACTGCTGCATACCTGTAAAGTAATTCACAGTTGTATGAGTAAGTCAAAATGTTGGTTGTGTATCTGCACATGCAAAACACCACACATTAAAAAGTGGACAAACAAGTCTAATGGGGTATGCACTGGCAAGAGTGGTGACAGTGCAAGTCCATGCACATTCAATGATGTTGCATACAATTGCTTACTACATTTATAAATGACTGTGCACCGAATCATGGCCTGCTTGCGCCACAAGGCAGAACAACTTCCACTTGTAAGGGCAAGTCCTATTTTAGTGTCAGTCCAGACAGGTATGTTTGTGTAGAACTGCAGAGTGGGGGTAGTTTGTTAACTGTGCATGCATACGTGTGTGTGTGTGTGTGTGTGTGTGTGTGTGTGTGTGTGTGTGTGTGTGTGTGTGTGTGTGTGCGTGTGTGCGTGTGTGCGTGTGTGTGTGTGCGTGTGTGTGTGTGTGTGTGTGTGTGTGTGTGTGTGTGTGTGTGTGTGTGTGTGTGTTGCACACATGTGCTTGTGATCTGCTTGTTCATACTGTTCTTGTCCATATTTTGTGTCATTGAATTAGTGTATATTGAATTAGGATTGGTGCTACCTATAACCAGGGGTCCACCATTTCATATTAGAACCTGATCTTACAGAACCTCAGACTGCTGACTGTGTGATTATCACAGTGCAGTTTGGTAGCAATAGAGAGTAGAAGCCAAGTGCATAGCCTCATAGTCTGGAGATAAGGAATAAACTTGGGTAAAAGTCTAAGTACATTCAGCACCTATCACACTTGGGTCATTGATTTTATGAATGAAAAAACATTCACTGGAAGGCAGCGGAAACACCACAAGTAAATTAATTTGTATTTATTCACACAAATTTAGCACCTTCATCCAAAGACTTCAGCAGAATAAAAGGTGTAGTAAAAAACACATTTAAATACAATGGTAAAAAAATTGCACTTTAATACTTGACCAATCAACTAACGATACCGATTCAGTTTATAGAACATATTTAATTAATGACAATTTTGTATGTAAATCAGCCAGTATTAACAAATATGCTATTCTAAAAAAGCACTTTATACAGATGCTTTCATTAATACCAGGATATTTGTCTGCTTGCCTCTTAACTTGCCAGAAAGTTTTCTTTTAAGAATTTTGTTCTTGTATTTACCTCCTCTCAAATCTTTTGGAACTAATTGTAGAACAGAAAAATACAACTTTAAAAGACTTACATACAGAGAAAAGCTTAAATAGTGCATTATTTTCTTTATAGCATATAAGTGTTCCTTTATTCTATCACTTAACTTCCTTGTTGTCATTCCTATATAGAAGGAGTAACAACAGGAGCATATAGCAATATACACTATGCCTGTGCTGTTACAGTCAAGTGTCCTTCTACTTTAATACTTATACCCACAGTATCCAACTGACATTGAGGAAGAAGATATGCTGGAATTTATAACAGATGTTAATTCAAGTAGTGACTTTCTAGTTTTCAACTTAGGTAACGTAGACACTAAAGTACAATTTTTGGGTGTATCTGTTTGTTGCAGTAACACAAACAGAACCTTTAGCAGTAAGATGTTTAGGAAACTAGAGTATTTTTCTAATAATTATTTGCACAAGACTACTGCACATCCACCCTTTTTGAAAAAGAACATACCAAGAGGGTAAATGATCAGAATGTCTTGACTTACACCTAGTCAGGTAGATTTTTTTGGAAGGTCTTGAAGACATTGGGCAGGATTTACGAATCCTCCATGTAAGAGTTATAACTCTTACACGGAGGCTGCAGTTAAACGGAGTGATGGCAGCATGCTCTGCATATTCATGAGAGCATGCTGAATCACACCTAAGGCTAACACGGTCCGTGTAAGACAGTAGGGGGCGTGTCCGTAGGCCAAGCCCTGTAAGCGGACACGCCCCAGAAGAGTAAATGTGCCCATACACCCATGACAGAGTCCATGGAAATGTGAATAAACACAACACAACACATGCCCCCACAGACTATGAACAGAAAATATATAAATGAACATGTTATAAATTATTTTTAAATCATAAAGATGTTTGCCCGTGAGTGCGATTGTTTGCGCGGGCGTGCCCGTAGCGCAGCTACAGTTAGCAGTCATTGGAAAAGCATATAAAAACTAAATATGCAAAGTAAGCCAAGAAGCAATACCGTAGCGGTAGAGATGTTGGCTGAAGAGCAGGCATTCATGGTTCGAACCCTCACAACACCAATTTTTATTTTTAGCAAAATAAGCACGAAACAAGTCCCTGACAAACATGTACACATAAAATCACATTTTATGTAAAATGTAATGAAATAGCCCATTTATACTGAAGAACTGTGAGGTAACAAAACAATAAAAAATGCCAGATGTGCCCATAGCTGAGCTACAGTTTAACAGGGTGAGTGCATCTGCCCGTAGGTGAGAAGTGGTTTAACTGGTGCAAAATGAGTGCCCGTAGCTGAGCAGTGGTTTAACAGGTGCAAAATGAGTGCCCGTAGGTGAGCAGTGGCTAACACGCTGAAACTATGTGCCCCTAGCTGAGCTGAGTGTAATATGCGTGCTGATAGCCAAATGAGGCTTAAACCAGCGTACCCTGTTTGTGCGGAGCTGCGCACTGCGCAAACAAGCTAACCGACGGGCAACGTTGAGCAAGCCGTATCAAAACTGCCTTTACACAGACACACACCCCCACCTTGTCTAGACAGTCATAAAAAATAAAAAGTAGGGGCCAGGTTCGAACCCAGGATACTATACACCATAGTCAAGGTACTGAACCACTAAGCCATGACAGCAGTACCTATCAATGCAATAATAGCAAATATATAGGAATGAATACAAACTGGAGCATGACAATGCAGGTTTAGTGAAGTTGATACAATTCCAAAATGGCCAATCACAGATATGTGCGGGAAAAACGGCCTATATAAGCCCCATAGGCGGGAATACACAGCATAAACGATTGTAGAACTGACTTGCAGCCAGAATGACAGGAATAGGTGAGGGTAGTTGCTTTCGAGCACAGAGGTGGGGCATTGAGGAGTCCAGGTACATGGTCTGGCTCCTAGTCCACAATCATGAGGCCCAACTCATGCACGGCCAGGTCCTGTGGGGTGCATATAGGGCTGAGGCATGGGACCGGTTGGCTTATGATCTCACCAGTGCCACAGGGATTCCAAGGACTGGTGAGCAGGTCCGTCACCACCATGCGGACCTGAAGAGATGCAAGCAGGACCAATTGAACCTTTGGATCCAGGAGGCCTGGCAAATGCCCAACGCCCCACTACTGAGTAAGTTACATTTAATTATGTAT